>NC_085140.1:291568791-291869682 GCF_024139115.2 Armigeres subalbatus | reverse complement strand
TATTTAATTGACAAATTGTTCAATGTGCCAGCAGCCATGGTTCATAGCATTGGCCTTCGTTTCACTTTCCACCATTTTTCGTACAATTGTTTTTCCGTAATTCATTTTGGTTAAGTTTGTAACAGTCACTAAACTGTAGTCATAATCTGAGGTCAATTTTGCGTACACTTGTGAAAAACTTCAATCATGTAACCAGTGCTGCAACGCACTATTTTCTGTTGGTTGGTGAAGGCTTTCATTGTGCGTGTGTTTGTGTTTCCAACAATTGTACTTTTTACTTGGATGATACCACATCAAAGGTATTTATTATTAGCTGTTCTCTAATCGTCTTACACCATTATTAGTGTCGATTTATTGTTTGTTTACTTTTATCAATGCTATGCTGCGTTCCAAAATTATAGATATTTAAAATAAAAGACAAGTACCTACTTGTATTGCATATGTCAATAGAAAACGGCTTATTCCCATAAATTTGTAGTGTTTTCCGATTTTGGTAGGGTGGGGTTTCAAAAAAGTGTTCTCCATTTAGAAAGGTTGTGGTATCCCATTTCATCATTTGCGAGTAGACGATTGCTTGGTATAAGTTACTTACTTATGGTCATTTCCTCCCAGACACACAATTAATCCGCAGAAAAGTAGAAACTATTCCATCACTATCCTAACTGTTTATCATTTCCAATGTACTAATCCATCACTCTTCGAACGCGTAAGTACACACCTGTTTTATTTTCTCATTCCTATTTTATTATTACGATCATATCTCAAACGACCGTCCTAAACCCTTGAATATCATCACAGCCAAAGGCAAGTAACCATTATTACATTTTGGAATGAAAATAGTCGTAATGGCAGGCGAACATTATTTGTAAAAATTATGTATGGCATATGGTTGGTCATGGATTTCTATGGAAGGTCAACAGAGTAAATTATAAATACGCAACTCAATCAACCTGATTGGCTGGTTTCGAAGACATGCAATGCCAAGCTGCAGAGAGCTCATCAATTATGAATAAAGCGAATGCGAATTTGGTGGATCTGCTGACTGATTTGAGCCTTTTGTAACGGTGAGAAAGATCCCGAAAAGCCAAACGCAATGAAGAAAAAAACAACGGAAAAAGGTTTGTTGAAATCTTTGAATCAGAAAAGCCATGATGTCTGCTGCCGGATCTCGGTGCTTTTTCTCGGAAATGTTCAGGGTACTTCTGCTTGGACGACAATTGATGTGAGTGGTCAGCCAGAGGATCGATCACGAAATTAGAATCATGCTGATCTCAACTAATTCTTCTCCATTGCTCGGTTGACGACTGGTTACTGTTGATCCCATCCAAGAAGCTGACTCAGGATTTCTTCTCGAGCTCCCGGTCCCAGAATATCCATGTTAAGCAATCTGCACCGAGCAGGGTGTGGAAGAAGATTCAGTGGATCATGCCATGGCAAGTGACGCAGGGCCATTTAAATAATCCTGTGTTGGACACGTCCAATTCTCAGGTACCATATCACGTCATTCGAGGTACAAACGATAAAACTGATTCCTTGGTTTTTTTCTACAAGGAGTAATGCATTGGACACTGACCCAGCGCACGCGTTGTAGTTGCCAAGCTACTACATGGCAGTGTACCGGAGTGTGAGACTCTTATCCACTTATCCCTCCTTGGGCTCCAATCCTAATTTCTCCCCGGGACAGCTTTTCAGCATTACTTCTGGAGGATAGGCTCTACTTGATATACACATTCATACCATTTGAGAATTACTTGGATGCTCACTCTAACACTCTAATGCCATGCCTCCAAGAGTCTATCGGTGGTAACTGCCTGGGCCTACGGATACTGCGCTACTACACTTTTTCCTCAGCACAGGCCGATCACTCACTCTTCTGCCGAAGCAGACCACGCGCTACCCTTCCGAAGTAGGGGCACTTCCCGTGCACCACTTGTGCTTCACTGTGAGTGTGTGGATTCAACCCACTACCACCCTGCCGCCAAAGCAGCTCAACACAAGCAGATCACTCGCTCTCTGCTGAAGCAGCTCACGCACTACCCTACCGAAGTATGGACACTCCCCATGCCAGTTGGCACTCAATGAGCTCCTGTGCGCTTTGAGCGCCACACGGTCACTTTGATAGGGCCTGCTTACGGACACATGTAGCATTTTGTAAAAGTTGAACAGAGCTCAATATCAAACCCCACCACGTCCTAGGCAGGCCCCCTAACTCGCAGAGGCCGTGAGGAGGGTTCGTAAAGCCTTTGGACATAGTCCCTGCAGGCTGCCCTGATAGAAATGATTCCTACGAATCAGTGATCGAATCAGCGCAAAGTACAAGGACTTCAATAAGTGCGTATCGGTGAAGTCCTTCGCAGTTTTAGAAATGAACCCCAGCTGGCGGTTTGCCTTGGCAATTATCGACGTATAATGAGCGTTGATCGTCAATTTTGGGCCCAAAACAACTCCGAGATCCGTAACCTCCGCAACTTTTCAAGTGTGGAATGGTAATCAAACAATAATGGTTTTGTACGATAGAAGGTTATAACAGAGCACTTTGAGACATTGTTAGTCAATTTGTTCTGATGTAACAAAGTAATGAACAAACAATCAACTTTGCAAACGAGAACAGTCATGATCAGATCGTAATATTAGATAAATTTTAAGCTCGTCTAAATAGATAGTTTTGCTATCGAAACCCAACTTCCCAATGGTATACAGTAGTGAGCTTCAGGTTGCTTCCTTGTGGCACGCCAAATAACAGAACCAAGCGATGACGTGAGTTTGGCTATGGCTCCGAGACGTGAGAGTTCGGGCAACAAGATGTTGTGATTAAGCTTGTCGAAAACCGCTTTTAAATAAATCGGTGTAGATAACATCGACTTGTGGTAGAGTTTCCCCCACAGCAGGTCGGTGGTCGTGGTTGGACAGGAAAGTTGGATCCTTGGAAAGCATGGGCCGTCGCCCCCCTAAATTGTGGAAAGATTTAACGGGTACTGAAATGAATTCCCTAAAACATGTGCACTTTACGATCCAATCATATACAGAAATAGGTGGTTGAAATTCATAAGATTCCCAAAACTTATTAGGGCATCCAGGATCCATAATATATGAAAGTTCAAAACAACTCGAAACATTTCGGCCTCAAAATTCTCCTTGAAATCCTTCTAGAAGCTCCCTAGGAACTTCTGAATTCCCCCGGAAAGTTATCCACAAATTCCTCTGAAAATCGTTCGAAAATCCTTCTCATGTAATTGTAATTCTTCCTTATCTAGAAACCCCCCACTAAATTTTTTAAAGGAAATTCACGAGGAAAAAAAATGAAGATTTCTTTTCTTCTCTCCAAGATTTACTTCAAGATATTTCTTCGGTTATTCTCTCTTCAGGAAAAATCCGGCATTTCCTTCAGACATGCAATCGAGAGTTCCGTCAAGAATACATACGGAATTTCTTCCCAAAATTCTACCAGAAGTTTCTTCAAAAATTTATGATGGAAATCCTCCGATTTAGCTCCATAATTTCACTTGTAAATCTATAAGAAATTCCTTCGGAAATACTTCTAGGAACTTCTCCGGGCATTCCTCTCGGAACTCTTCCTTTAATTCCTCCGGGATTACTTCCAGGAAATTTTGCGGAAATACCTCCAAACATTCAATAGCGAAATCATCTAGCATTCCAATCTGGAATTCTTTCCGCCATTACTTCAGAATATCCTTCAAGAAATCCTCTAGAAATATCTTCATGAATTTCTCCTGGAATTCGTCCAAGTATTTCCCCAGAAATTCTTACAGGTATTTTTCAGGAGTTTCTTCAGGTACTTCTCTAGGAATTCCTTCAGGAAATTTCCTGGGAGATTTTCCGCGGAAGTGTACTAGAATTCCTTCCGGACTTCACTCGGAATTCACTCGGATATCTGCCAAGAGTTCCTTCAGAAATTTCTTCGGAACAATCCGCAGGGATTTTCTTCAGCATAATTCATCTGAGAATACTTTCAGGATTTCATCTGGGAATTTCTGCATTAATTTCTCCTCCTGGTATTTTTCTGGGAATTCCTTCAGATATTTTTTCGGAAATTCCTTTAGGAACTTCTCTAAGAATTATTTCAGGACTTCCATGTGGGAATTCCTCCGGAAGTGCTTGTGGGAGTTCCTCCGGGAGTTCTTCCTGGAGTTTTTGCAAGAAATTCTCTGGTAATACCTCCAGGAACTTTACAGGGAATTCCTGGACGATAGTTGGCAGGCATTTCACGGGAAATGGGATTTCGGAAGTTCCTTCAGAAATATTTTTTATCTTCCTCTAGGGTATTCCATCGGATATTCCTCTTAAGTTCCACCAGTAGCTCCTTCGGGAATTTAATCAGTCTTTCTTCCAGGAATTCATTTAGAATTTCTTTAGGCATTTATCTAC
Source organism: Armigeres subalbatus (assembly GCF_024139115.2). Classification (NCBI taxonomy): domain Eukaryota; kingdom Metazoa; phylum Arthropoda; class Insecta; order Diptera; family Culicidae; genus Armigeres; species Armigeres subalbatus. Next base: position 291,865,296 of record NC_085140.1, on the reverse strand, counting down.
AAATTCCTCCAGAAGTTCCTCGGTGAATTTCTCTGGGAGTTCTTACGGGAATTCCTCTGGGAGGTTCTTTTAAGAATTCTTTCAGGAGTTTCTCCTGGAATTCTTACGGAAGTTCCTTTGGGAGTTCATCCTAGAATTCTTACGAGAGTTCCTCCAGGATTTCCTTCCTTCCTGTAGTTCTTCGATAAATTCCTCCAGAAGTTCCACCGCCAGTTCCTCCGAGAATTCCTCTGATAATTTCTCCGGAAATTCCTATAGAAAATCCCCCGGTAGATCCTCCGGAAATTACTCTGGGAGTTCCTCCGGGAGTTCCTTTTCACTCCCGGAGGAATTTCAGCAGGAACTCCTAGAAGAATTCCTAGAGGACCTCCCGGATGAGCTCCCAGAGAAACTATAGGAAGAATTTCTGGAGGAATTTCCAGCTTAATTTCTAAAGAAAGCCTAAATGATTTCCTGAAAAAAAGCCTGAATAATTTCCTGGAATAGCTTCTGGTGAAACTCCCGGAGTAATTTCCGGAGAAACTCCCGGATGAATTGCTGGTGGAATTCCCGGAGGAACTCTCGAAGGAATTTTCTGGAAGAATTTCTGAAGAAACTCCCGGGAGAATTTTCAAAGGAACCCCGGGAAAACTATCAGAAGCATTCTCGGAAACAAGATAATTCATCTTATAGACAAATCTCGTCTAGCTGAAACCTTTGCTGGGGTTTGTAGCTGGACCATCATCATCATCAGAGGACCTCCAGGAGAAATGCTCAGAGGAGCTTCTGGTGGAAAATCTATATAAATTCCTGAAGAAGCCTAAATAAATCCCAATTCTGCCGAAATTCCCGGAAGAATTTTCAGAGGAACTGCCGATAGAATTACCGGAATTATTTCTCGAAGGAAATCCTAGAGAAATTGGAAATGCCGGTGGAACTCCTGGAAGAATTTTCGGAGAAACTCCTGGAGGATCTCCCAGTGGAAATCTTGAAGTTTCCACCGGAATTCTTTCAGGATTTCATTGCGAATTAATCTAGGAATTCCTCCGAAAATTCCATTGTTGATTTCGGTATAATTTCTGTATACATTTCCGGTGGAATTTCTGGAGAAATTCTTTGAAATTTTCACAAGAAATTATTCGAAACAATTCACGGAAAATTTTATGGAATTTACACAAGAAATTCGAAGATTTTTCGTGAAATTCTCAGGAATGTTTACTGGCAATTCTGCGGAATTTCCACGGAATATTCTTATTCTTAAAAATTATGGGAAACAGCACGAAATTATTTGAATAATTGCAGAGAATTCTGCAGAACTTATAAAGAAGTTCGTGGAGATTTTCTTGGAGTAAATAATGGTGGAATTTTCGGATCAATTCCCGGCAAAATTTATAGTGGAATTCCTTGAAGACACTGCCGAATAAGTTGCTTGAGGCATTCCTAAAGAATCCCTGACAGAATTTCGGATAGAGTTCCAGGAGCAATTGTCGAAGGAATTCCTGGAGAAAGCTTGCATATTGATTTTTCTGCCTATTTTATAATAAATATTATTTCAGAGAGGATTTGTTTAGAAATTCAGATGTATGGTTCTAGTTTTCTTAAACTTATGGAAGAATGCATAAGACAAGACTTATGGAAGAATGCAGGATTTTTATAATAATTGTTATAGCCGATTTTATATTCTTTCTGAATACTAAGTTCGTTAATATTTTTCTCACTTTAATTAAAAATATCTGATGAGCAATAAATCACGCATTTTTAAATCCATTATTGTTTTAATCATTATTGTTTCGATTTGGTTTGGAATTGGTTTCATGCGTTAATATTCATGTGTTTTATAAAACTACTATAAAACTACGATTTAGAAAAAAGTTTGCCCCCCCCCTTCTCGAAATCCTGGCTACGCCCATGTTGGAAAGGGACATAATGCCCCGATGGGCCAGACTCAATAGCAACATGTTTACCGTATCGTGCCTTGTGAAGTTGATCGTAAAGGAGATATAAAGTTTACTCGGGCCCTAGCGGTGGGAAGAGCTCCGGCACAGCCCTTACGGACCAGCCCAAGGTGCGATAGATGTTGAAGAGTTGACTTCTCCACTGGTGAGATGTATTCCAATGGTGCTTACCGTTGATAGCAAAAACGTTGCGAGTCTCCCTCCTCACAGGAAACGGAGGGCCAATCCCTTGTACGTCTCGCTGGTGAAATGAAAGCTAAACTGCCAATAGTTTTTGTAGCGTCCGAACTGTCCTGGTTCTGTTCTGGGATGACATTTCCTGTTGATTCTGCAGAGCCCGCCTGGACTAACTCAATGCGAACAATACAACTGCCTGTGGCATCTACACGTCTTTACAGCGGACTTCCATCATCTTATTGGCATTGCATTCCCCACATCCACACATCCCTAATTTTGTGAGGAATTATAAATGAAACTCAGGGTCCGCTAATTGATCAATTGAAGTCAAATACAGCATCCATCCGCTAACTGGGCCTAAACATCAGTCCAGTTAACGAGCGCTTCTTTTTAACGGGGCTGTCGAGGGGATTCACGATGCATTGTTATAATCAATGTTTTACATGGAACGACAACAATATACCATTTAGTCTCCCCTCGCAGCCTAGTGTTTGTTTTTGTTTTTTGACAGATAACTACTTTTTAACTGGGCTTTGTCCCAGTTAGCGAACGCCCAGTTAAAAAGCAATCCAGTTAAAAAGTGCCAAGTTAGGCTGTGAACCATTCCACCGATTCGTTTAACTTTTAGTTAAAATTTGACAGTTCGATGGTTATTTCGCCGTGGTTAAAAATAACCCTGCTCCGGAGCATGGTTAGATTTGACAGTTCAATAGTTAAACTTTGTTCGCGAGAAAATTGGCGCCAAATCCATTTCGTTCCGAATAACTACCAATCTGTCAAAACTCAAATGGGTCGGCTTCGGAGTAAAATTTTAACCACGATGGGAAAATAACCATCGAAGTGTCAAATTTTAACTAAAAGTTAAACGAATCGGTGGAATGGTTCACAGCCTTAGCGAACTGTTGCTGTGGTAATTTTTACCAAGCCCAATTGCAAGAAGAAAAAAATTGGACAATAAATAGACTCAAATTTTTGACGACATGGCCGAGAACTCCGGCTAGCTTCTTTTCATGACGAGTGGTTGCTTGATGCGGCTGGCCACGAACGATAGTGCGAGTCTCACGTAGCTCAACCGCACGAGAGGTGGTGGATTCCGGGATTAAATACGCCCTCGGCTGTCACTTTCGGCAGAGCAAGATGGCTTTCCAGTTGCCGATCCACTAAGCCACATCTTCAGGAGGTTTACTTCTTCAGGCCCATCTTACTCCTAGCGTGATCTCACATCAACGAATTGCTTTCACCCGAGGTTCCGAATGACAATGGACCCGTTTCAGGCCTAATTTTTTCACCAAAGAACATTCTCTTCGCCAATAAATCCGGGTCTAGAGATGCTGTATTCTTCTTGTAAGTGTAGGCGTCCATGGTACTGACGGGACCTCGGCTACTCGTATACTTACTTGTCGTTGTCCGTGGATTTGTTGGGGAACAGAACCACAGTTCTCTGTACGCTGTAAGGATTGGTTTTGATGGCATCACGCAGCTTGCTGATCATTTGGTTCGTAACGTCACAGTTTTGTCCGGATTTTGGATGCGGCTCTAGTGAGAAAGGAGATCTGCTGAACCACATTTTCAACTGGGCTGCTTTTCTGGTCCCCCCTTGACGATTTCCAATCCCTTCTGATAGCAGCTATTTGTAAATCTGTTTGGATTTTTCTGGCCCTGCTGGTGACCAAATGTTTACTTAAGATCTTTGATCTCTTTTACCGATGTTGATTACCTTTGCATAGAAACTTCCCTGGCTCGATCAAGAGCGGAGATTATGTTCCCGCTGGTCCCGTCCATTCAGAAAATTTCCTAGACCGGATCGGACATCGAATCCTGCCACCTTCAGTATGGTCTTGTTTTGTAGCCGCGCATCTTACCGCACGGCTAAGGAAGCTATCTTGGATTTTTGTATGAGACAGCCACCAAGTTTGTTTACGTATTGAACTGGAAATGAATTGCCAAACTCCCCCATCTGGTGATGAAGTGAGTGAACCCTGATATAAGAAACCTCGTCCGCACATTTTCGACTTGATGTAGGCTGTCGATATTACAAAACTTGCAGAAAGCACGGTTCGGACATTGGAAGCGCTTAGTCGGGAGGTTGGGAGCTTCGTCAATCAGGAACATTTGCCATATTAGTCTGCGCTGGACATCGTTCGCCGATATGTCCATATTCTCAGTAGCAGTAACAACGCATTGTTTTCGGATAGTGTTTGCGAGTTTTGCATCCCGACCATCATTGCAAGCTGATTGTTTACCTTATTGATTATTCTTCTGGATACGGTGCTATTACATTTACAGGTACATTTTCAGCTATCGTTGGAATTTATTTTAATTGTGAAGCTTCAAAACACAGCTTGCGCACATTCGGAGAAAAAACGTTGCACTTGCAGTGGTTCAGTCCAGTGGTCACTCCGGGGGTGGTTTCCTTTAACCGGATCTTATATGCGGAAACAAAGTACCATGTGCCTCCTTTTTGCACCCCAGAGAAAAATTACGTGGACGATTCGGAGCACACGATTTGTAGGAAACCAAGTGATGGGAAAGAATTAGCCTTAACCCCGGGGCCATTGACCGGATCTACCCGATTCCGAGGCTCTGGATTTCGATTGTGTTCCTCTGGTTCTCAGAAGTGACTTTCTCTTCGGCTTTCGACCTTTCGAATGACTTTACATCCGAATTGAAATAACTCGAAAACGTCTTAATAAATTGGTTCATTGGTTGATTCCCAACATAACCCTTTTCTGGGAGCATTGTGAATCCAAATTCTTAAAATCTTGCTGATTTAGCCGTATTTTCCGTATTTTTCTACCCCATATAACGTCTAGATATCCATACGAGAATGACATATTTATCGGTATAACGGAAATCAATTGATGGAATGATCCTGGAGCCGATTTTGCTCTAGTAGGTCATAGGTCAATGATTTTCATATACAGGTGCCCCTCTCGATATTGAAGGGACCATCAAGATAAGGAGAGATCGAGGAATGGAAAGAAAAGCTCGTTGCTATGAAAAACGACAACAAAACAAAGGTCATCTCTTGTTGTTGATGTGTATATTATTGTCCAAAAATGGTCTAGTAGCCTAGAAATATGAATATATTGACATAGGGAGAGAGAAACAAAGTTCATCGAGATAGAGAGATATCGAGATAGACTTATGCAGGGGTTCATCGAATTCACTCACCCGATGGATTTTGACATTTGAGCGGGTCGTTTTTTCGAACAAAAGTTCATTTTGCGTTCATTATGCGACCCGCTCAAACGTCATAATTTCTTGGGGGAGTTAATTTTGCGTTAGTCTATTAGGTTCTGCAGCATGACGTCACGAATGAATTCGGTCCTCGTCGAATGAACTTTTTTGACAGTTCAGTAGTACTTTCCACTGACTCCGACAAGGATCGAGTTCGTGATTGGTTGGCTGCCCCCGAGTCCAACGCGAAGTACTACTAATCAGTCATCAGTTTGAGGTTAGATACAGACGCTGCAGAACCTAATAGGGAGGATATCGAGATGTAGAATGCTCAAATGTGACGGGACCGAGAAAACCATCGAAATAGGGATAGATATCGAGATATAGAACATTGAGATGTAGAGAGTTGACTTCCATCAACTTCAATTTGCAGCAATTAAAGCGTCCGGTAAGTCGTTCAGTTGATGCCAAAGTAGGTATGGATTTTGACGTTTTATGAATTTTGAGTCATTTGGCATTGAACATAACCTTTTCATTCTCGATTTCTGCTGGGACAAACCGATTTGCATAAGGTCATATTTTGCACTAATGGAACTTGTAAGCAATGTCGTTTTTTAATCAGATGAACATTTTTTTCATATATATTTATTTATTTATCATCAGACTAAGGCCGGAGTGGCCTGTGCTGCACATAAAAGACTTCTCCATTCAGCTCGGTTCATGGCTGCACTTCGCCAACCACGCAGTCTGTGGAGGGTCCGCAAGTCGTCCTCCACCTGATCGATCCACCTTGCCCGCTGTGCACCTCGCCTTCTTGTTCCCGTCGGATCGTTGTCGAGAACCATTTTCACCGGATTACTGTCCGACATTCTGGCTACGTGCCCGGCCCACCGCAGTCTTCCGATTTTCGCGGTGTGAACGATGGATGGTTCTCCCAACAGCTGATGCAACTCGTGGTTCATTCGCCTCCTCCACGTACCGTCCGCCATCTGCAACCCACCATAGATGGTACGCAACACTTTCCTTTCGAAAACTCCCAGTGCGCGTTGGTCCTCCACGAGCATCGTCCAGGTCTCGTGTCCGTAGAGAACTACCGGTCGTATAAGCGTTTTGTAGATAGTCAGTTTGGTACGGCGGCGAACTCTATTCGATCGGAGCGTCTTGCGGAGTCAAAGTACGTACGATTTCCAGCCACTATGCGTCTCCGAATTTCTCTGCTGGTATCGTTATCGGCGGTCACCAGTGAGCCCAAGTACACGAATTCTTCAACCACCTCGATTTCGTCACCACCGATACAAACTCGTGGTGGGTGGCTCACATTGACCTCTCTTGAGCCTCTTCCTATCATGTACTTCGTCTTCGACGTGTTGATGACTAGTCCAATCCGTTTAGCTTCGCTTTTCAGTCTGATGTAGGCTTCCTCCATCCTCTCAAAGTTACGTGCCATGATATCAATGTCGTCAGCGAAACCAAATAACTGGACGGACTTCGTGAAAATCGTACCACTCGTGTCAATCCCTGCCCTTCGTATTACTCCTCCAAAGCGATGTTGAATAGCAGACACGAAAGACCATCACCTTGCCGTAACCCTCTACGGGTTTCGAAGGGACTCGAGAATGCCCCTGAAACTCGAACTACGCACATCACCCGATCCATCGTCGCCTTGATCAACCGTATCAGTTTATCCGGAAACCCGTTTCGTGCATTAGCTGCCATAGCTGGTCCCGATCGATTGTATCATATGCGGCTTTGAAGTCGATAAATAGATGATGTGTGGGCACGTTGTATTCGCGGCATTTCTGCAGTACCTGACGTATGGCGAACACCTGGTCTGTGGTGGAGCGTTCACCCATAAATCCCGCCTGATACTGCCCCACGAACTCTCTTGCAATTGGTGTTAGTCGACAACATAAAATTTGGGAGAGTACCTTGTAGGCGGCGTTCAGCAATGTGATTGCGCGGTAGTTGCTACAATCCAGCTTATCGCCCTTTTTGTAGATGGGACACACGACACCTTCCATCCACTCCTGCGGCAGAACCTCATCCTCCCAAACCTTGGTAATCACCCAGTGCAGCGCTCTAGCCAGTGCTTCACCACCATGTTTAAACAGCTCTCCTGGTAGTTGGTCAACTCCAGGGGCTTTGTTGTTTTCAGCCGGCCGATCTCCTCCTGGATTTCTTGGAGATTCGGGCCGGAAGTCGCATGTCCTGCGCGCGTGCTCCTAGGTTCGTTACCATACCGCCACCGTTGTCTGCCATATCGCCATTCAGGTGCTCTTCGTAGTGCTGCCGCCACCTTTGGATCACCTCACGCTCGTTCGTAAGAAGGTTCCCGTTTATGTCCTTACACATATCGGGCTGTGGCACGTGGCCCTTACGTGAACGGTTCAACTTCTCATAGAACTTTCGTGCGTTATTAGCGCGGTACAGTTCCTCCGTCTCTTCACGGTCTCGATCTTCCTGCTGGCGCTTTTCCTCCGGAAAATCGAGTTTTGTCTGTTCCGCGCCCGTTTGTATCGTGCCTCGTTCGCCCTCGTGCGGTGTTGCAGCAATCTCGCCCATGCTGCATTCTTCTCCTCAACTAACTGCTCACATTCGCCGTCATACCAGTCGTTTCTCTGATCCGGAGCCACCGTGCCTAGTGCAGCGGTTGCGGTGCTTCCAATGGCGGATCGAATATCTCTCCAGCCATCTTCAAGAGATGCTGCGCCTAGCTGCTCTTCCGTTGGGAGTGCCACTTCCAGTTGCTGCGCGTAGTCTTGGGCTAGTCTACCGTCTTGTAGCCGCCCAATGTTAAGCCGCGGCGGACGACTCCGACGCGTGTTGATCACCGTCGAGAGTTTTGAGCGCAGACATACTGCGACGAGGTAGTGGTCGGATTCAATATTCGCACTGCGGTAAGTGCGTACGTTCGTGATGTCAGAGAAGAATTTACCGTCGATTAGAACGTGGTCGATTTGGTTTTCCGTTACTTGATTAGGTGATTTCCATGTGGCCTTGTGGATATTCTTACGGGGGAAGAAAGTGCTTCGGACTACCATTCCGCGGGAGGCTGCAAAGTTTATGCATCGTTGGCCGTTGTCGTTCGATACGGTATGCAGACTATCCGGTCCGATGACCGGTCTATACATTTCCTCCTTCCTACCTGAGCGTTCATGTCACCGATGACGATTTTGACGTCCCGCAGTGGGCATCCATCGTATGTCTGCTCCAGCTGCGCATAGAACGCTTCTTTCTCGTCGTCGGATCTCCTTCGTGTGGGCAGTGCACGTTGATGATGCTATAGTTGAAGAAACGGCCTTTTATCCTCAGCTTGCACATCCTTGCGTTGATTGGCTGCCACCCAATCACGCGTTGGCGCATCTTTCCCAGCACTATGAAACCGGTTCCCAGCTCGTTGGTGGTGCCACAGCTTTGGTAGAAGGTAGCCGCTCGATGCCCGCTTTTCCACACTTTCTGTCCTGTCCAGCAGATTTCCTGCAGCGCTACGACATCGAAGTTGCGGGGATGTAATTCATCGTAGATCATCCTGTCGCAACCTGCGAAGCCTAGCGACTTGCAGTTCCATGTTCCAAGCTTCCAATCGTGATCCTTTATTCGTCGCCTAGGTCGTTGCCGATTGTATCGAGTCGTATTATCTTCTATGTCGTTCGTAATAGTTGTTTTTAAAGGCGGCTTATTGGGCCTGCGCAAACCTCCTGTCTCGTCGGAGGGCCGTCGTGTCAGGGCTGTTTAGCGTCCCACCTAACACCAGGACTTGGGCTTGTGCGCTTTGAGCGGCACACGGTCGCTTTGGCGGAGCCTACTTGCGGATACATGCAGCTTTTTATAGAGGTTTAACAGGGCCCACTGTCAAACCCCACCACATCCTAGGCAGGCGCCACAACTCGCAGATGGCCTGGGGAGGGATCGTCAAGCCCTTGGACATAGTCCCTGCTGCCCCCGTCATATATATGTATTCCATTGAATTACCGGAAAAAATAGGATACCCCTTTCGTTCGACAACAATCACTGTTGAATTAGTGGGCTTATATTTCAGTGATATCTTCTCAGATGGAAAACACTGTAGATTCGCTTCAAGTTCTAGTTTATCAAGGAAAATGAAAATAGTGGTGAAATGGTGAAGACATACTCATTAATCAATGTTTTTTTGAATATCTGTTTTTATTCAATTAATCCATAATATCATCCGTCAATTTGAACCCCATGATTATCTATGCCAACCATATCGTCGAATAAATACGATTTGCTTGTTCCCGTAGTTATGTGTGAATTCGATAATTTAAAACACCAATCCTGTGAAATTAGTCAAGAAACACCTCAAATCAGAAACCAAATTTCAAATCAAAACTCACTTCAACTACTTCTTCTTTTGCTTTATTTCTTCTCCTTCAAGATATTCTGTGAGTGCGCGTACTTAAGCCCTTTCGTAACCCGACTCTCGATTACGCGCGCAAAAGTATAGACAAAAAACGTGCGCCACATAGTGGTGCAAACACGTGCTCGAACCGAAACCGATAAGTACCTCACAATTATTCTTATTTTAATTTATCTCTTCATTTAATTAATAATACTGGCAATAGTCTGTCCACTACCTAATTAGTAAAAATGTTGCTCAAACTTTGCCGACACTTCCTTGCGATCTAATGAAGTTCACGCAACGTTTTGTGCAGGATTTGTGCTGTTCGGTACTACTTGGGTTCAAATTTTATTTGACCGCAAGACAGAATTATTTCTTAAATTTATTACACGTGTACAACCAAAGCCAGGCAGGTGATAGTTCGAGACGGCTGTCCGTTATCACAAACTTGATGTTGGATATTCGCTTATCCCTTGCACGCGGATGGACATTTGTCGACGGTCCAAGTTGTGGACCATTTAACAAATCTCCATCCCGCAGGCGACACAACGAAGGAGGGTGCGTTGAAGTGCTGCAGCGTAAATTCGCTCACCGTTTCGATCAATATGGACACATACACACATGAAGTACTTCAAAGCTTTCTCCGGGAATAATTTGTGTCACATTAAGTTTGTTGAGTGAGAAGTCCCTTGTCGATGGTTCGGCCATCGGCAGGCGAAATTACCCTTTGCAGGGGTTTCACAGCCCGGTCCAGATTTATCAAATTTTCTATCAATGTGGTGGAGAAGGTTTAAATGGTTATATTTTTCTTCATTTAAGGTTTTCAATGTAAGATGTTTTGTTCATTCTCACAATAATGATTTTGGTAATATTCGAAGCTCATTGCATTTTTCGAGACCAATGGGCTGTTGGACTTTTCATCCCCTGCCTGGAATAAAGGGGCTTCTAGTGCAGTTTACTCAAACGGTTCGTAAGACTAGAAAAGCATCGTTTCGTTTTAAGTTTAGTTAACTTATAAATCAACATCTGCTGCCTATAGTTATCCTTTCGTTCCACTACAATAACTAATAACATTCACCCTCTGTCGGCAAGCAAGTTTTCTTTCTTATAGTTTTTCATTCTCCTGTTGTATGGCAAGAGAAGTGGGTACTCGGATTGATTTCAGTAAAATGTTTTTTTTTTCCTGTTTCGTATACAAGATAACTCGGTGTGTTGTATAGTGAGTGACTCAGTCCGAATATTGTTATTACATATTAGTCTTAATTGAATATCGATTTTTTAGATAATAATCAAGCATTTCTCACCTCACCCCAAGCAAAGTACGAATGCCCGTTCCTCTAGTTTGGTCTCATTTCCCTATTTCTATTCTACCCTATTCCACCGCATCATCCTCACTTGTGAAGCTAATCAAAGTACAATTCGTTCTCCCCAGCTCACCTCTTGGAATTTCCATTTTCCCATTTTCAATCTATTTTCCGTGCATCATCCATCATTATTCGGTATGGGGTCTGTATACTTTAGTTTAATCAATAGGCGTTCGTACATTGGTTTTTATGCAACATAATAGCGTTGTAATTACTAAGCAACACGGCAAATAAATACAGCATATTGAACATTTAACATTAAATCACAGTTACACTCCGGTAGATGGTACTCTTAATCTAACGTTAAATAATCGAGAACAACCGGCGACTAAATACGACTTCCTTACGATGGTGGTGGCAACAAACTAAATGGTATCCAGTGAGTAAGCGACTAAAAGCAATTATCGTGTTTGTGTCGATTTTCCTTTGTTCTGAATATTTGGCAGAAAATCATTTTGCGTAATCTTACACAACTAGTGCGTTAATGCAGATTATTAATCACCATTCTAAGTATGGACAGTCATCCATTGTGTAGAGGAAAAAATGAATTCTACCAATTGGTAGTATTCTTCGAAGTGAAATAAAAAGAGTACAGTGAAATGTGGTGTAAATGTATCATGAGTTGTGATTGTATTTTTCTGCTGGGATGATGACAGCCTTTGAAAACCGAAAGAAATTTAAAATTATTTCAATTTTGCCTTTCTTCTACTTCAGGACCACATCAGTACCGTGATCCGGGGTAACATTGATCAGTTTTACCATTTTCAAGAAATTAATAAAATATTATTTCCTGTTATCTAAATTACTTATTGTGAGTTAGGCATCTTAATCTTGACTAAATTTACTACTAAATGATATATACTGCGGATGAATTTGCATTTATTTTTCACTAAGATTTGGAAAATAAAATCAACATTATTTTTGAACTCACAGAAAGCTGCCAAAAAGCACTCAAAACAAATATAATAACAAAAAATTGAGCTCGTACCTAATTATGTGATAATTAATCTTATTCTTTGATTGATCCATATTTTATGTTTCAAAATATTGATTTTTATTGTGGAAACCCCAGATAATTCCACCGAGCGGTGATGATGCTTTTCTCTAAACAATCGATGCACATCTCCTTAGTGTTTTTTTTCTTGAGCAAAGGTAAACGTAAATCTGCAAACACCTGAGGACACCTGAAGTAGCGTGGGGATGGGCTCAATCGACGTTATTACACACATGATAAATGATCTCTATATCTACATATGGAAATCACCGCAGCTCACCCGCGACGTTTTTGGGCTTTGGGACAGAATGTCGAAAGACAAAAGGTCGAAGGACAAAAGGTCAACGGACAAAAGGTCGAAAGGGCAAAAGGTCGACGGGACAAAAGGTCGGAGGCCCAAAATTTAATAATCTGTAATTCTGTACACATGAAAAAACTAAATATTGTTGTCGTTTGAAAACATGTTTCTGAAGAAAAATCTAGCTTATTACATTTCCCAGAGATTTCTCCTTCTTTATTTCATGAGCAGTTCTTCAACCAATTTACAGTGAATATACAGCAGCCAGGGCGAGCATTGTATGATTTTTATTAGTTCTCGGGACGATGAAGCTGAATAATTAGTACTTGTTAGATCGTGCTTTGGTTTTGATATCTTTGAATCAGTGTCGTATAATGAATTATTTCTCAGCTAATCAAGGCGACTTCCTATACATCAGCGGTTCTCAACCTTTTTCTTGAGAGGTACCCCTTCGAACTTTTGAAGTAAATATGCGTAACTCATTAGATATACAAAAAAAATGGGCATGGAAATGAATGGGATTTATTGCTCTCTATAAAGTTGGCTAAAACTTTTATCATTCCGTGATTTTTTTTTCAATGCAAATTAAGTTACTAATCAAGCTTCCTACAGGACTTTTATGACTATTGGAGGCTTCCGAGCTTCTTGAAAGTAGCCTTCTGCGCCACTCGAAAAGAGGCTTCCGAGCCTCCTGAAGAAAAACTTCCGAGCCTCGTGAAAGGCGACTTTCGAGACACCAAAAAGGAGGCTTCTGAGCATCTTGAAAGGATGCCTCTGAGCCTCTTGGAAGTAGGCTTCCAAGCCACTTGAAAGGAAGGCTTCCGACCCTCTTGAAGGGAGGCTTTCGAACCTCTCGAAAGGAGGCTTCCGAGACTTTTGAAAGTAGACTTCCAAGCATCTTGTTAAAAGGCTCCCGAGCTGCGAATCCCTTACGAGGCTTACGAGCCTCTTGAATTGCGGTTTTCAAGCCACTTAAAAGGACACTTCTGAGCCTCTTGGAAGTACGCTTGCAAGCCTCTTGAATGGCTTTAGAGCCACTTAAAAGGAGGATTTTGGCAATATTTAAAGGGCGCGTCTGAGCCTCTTGTAAAACAGAATTTCGAGCATTTTGAAGGGAAACGTCCGGACCTCTTGAATGACGGCTTTCGAGCCACATAAAAAGATGCTTCTGAGCTTCCAAGTCTCTTAAAAGTAGACTTACGAGCCTCTCGAAAGGTGGCTCCCGAATCACTTGAAAGGAGGCTTCCGAGCCTCTTGAAAGGAGGCTTACAAGCTTCTTGCCTCTTGTAGGGAAGCTTACAACCTCTAGAAAGGTGGCTTTTGAGCCTCTTAAACGGAGGATTACGAGCCTCTTGAAAGGAGGCTTCCAAGCCTTTTAAAAAAGGCTTCCGAGCTTCTTGAAAGGAGGCTTACAAGCGAGGCTTACGAGAATCTTGAAAGGTGGCTTCTGAGCCTCTTGAAAGAAGGTTTCCGTGCTGCTCAAAAGGAGGCTTCCATGCCTCTTGAAAAAAGGTTTCCGACCCACTTGATAGAAGGCGTCCGAGCCTCTCGAAAAAAAGGCTTCCGAGCTTCTTGGAGGTAGGCTTACGAGGGTTACGTCTGCTACACAGTCCTTCCAACACATATATTCCCTAGTAACATTTTGGTTTCATGCTGGTTTCATACCATTCTTGAAGAGTAAATTATGGTCTACAAGAGCGTTTTAAAACTTAAAATGTTACTTGGGTTCCATCTTACCTAAACGACGGTTAGCCTCCACTCCACTCGTCCACGTCCACTCGTCTGGGCAGTGTGATAACAGAGGAGTTCGATCGCACTGTACTAAATCTTTCCATGTACCTGTTCATCACTCTCGCTCTTCGGAGAAGCTTTATTGTGCAGTGGTGAATTTCTATCTATTGGAAGCAAAGGTCCAACTAGCTCGAGGACGAAGAGACTAGGCAGTTCCGATCGGTCCGTGGTACACAGTACATTAGTAATTTTTTGTAAGTTACTGCCAACAAATCAGTGAACAGAAGAACAGGATTGTGTCAGTTCGGAGCTAAGCATTTGTATGAAGTAAAGTGTAGTGTAAGTGTAGTGGAACTGTGTAGTGTAGTGGAACCTGTGCCTTGATGCCGGTGCCCGTCGATAATAAGTGCATTAGCAGCCAAGTAAAATCAATAGTTTGAAATTAAAACTGGGAGGGTGAATAAATGGGATAGGCATGTGAAGTTTCAGCATATTTTTATTTGCTGATGGTCTTGTGGGGTAAGCTTGTGGCTCACGCAGTTTTGCAGAGGTGTTGCCGGAAGCGGCCATATTGGCTGTCATTCAAATTTTTTTCACGTTTGAAACAAAACTGAGATTGTAGAGCATGACTTGATTGACCTTCAGCAAAAGAAAAATCAGATCTCTAACTCTTATCAGTTTTGTGAAAAATAAACCCAAAATTTGGGTCAAAGTTACCGGAACCTCCCCTTAATTGTGATTTCATGATTTTGTCTCATGCTGATTGGTGGGTTTCCCCGATTGACAACCTCTTGAAAGAAGTTCTCGAGCCTCTTGAAAAGAGTCTTCCTGGCTTCTTGAACTGAGTTCCCCGAGCCTTTTGAAGGGGAGAATCCGAGCTGCTTGGAAGGAGGCTTCCGAGAGACGTAGAAGGATGCTTCCAATCATCTTGCAGGCCTGGTAGCGGGTCACTTTTTAGTTCACTCGTGCAGCATTTTTTCAACTTTTGTTTTCGATTTTTAAAATAGTTAGACGCTTGAAAGAGAGTTGAAAGATAGAGAAAGAGATTGAGACAATCAAACGAGATGCAATGTTTGACGGGAAAGGATATAGATATTATATAAAGGGAATAAAGGCTCTCCAATTTTGAAGATTGCATGAGCTGAGATACATCGAAAATGAGAAAAGTAGATCAAGTCTGCCCAGTCTTCCCTATCAATTGCACTATTGGCGGTTCAGATTAATCTTTTCAATGTTAGATATTCTTCCTGGTGCTTCAGGGAAATCAATAGTTGATTAAAGCCTTGTTATTTAGTACATACCTAAAACAAACATGCTTATCAGTTTTGTTATAACAGAAAATTGTTTTATCACAAAGCTCTTACTTTGAATCATAGGGGCGTAATTGCATTAATCCATTGCTCTTTGTCGATGTTTTCTTTTTATCATTGTAGCGAATTGCGGTAATTTGCCGAAGATTTAATGGTTTGGTGTGATAAAGGGTGCACCAGACTCAACAATCACGGTTGTAACTGTTGAGTTATTAACGAAGTTATGATTCTCAGCGCGTGATATTTTGGTAAAATAAAAATATTTATTTTCAAATCGAAATAATGATATTTGCATCTATGATTGTACTGCAATCGAATTAAAAAGGCGATACATTAAATATGTAAGGGATCTCCAAAGTAATTTTGCTGTAAGAACATGAGAAAATAGAAGCCGTTTTTCCCTCCCAACATCATCTTCGCTCAATATTTTGGAATTTTTCAAACCATATTGTGATAATAATTTATACATTTGAAATAGCATAAATGTAAAATATTCCAATCGTGATTTTTTTTTTTAGATTTTGTTAGATTCGTTAAATTTTGATAACTTTTGAATTTTAAGACGAGCCTGACGGTTCTGCATTATGAGCAGGAGGTTGAGCGTTCAATCCCACGAATTACCGATTTCTCAAAAGCTGAGCTGTCGGTAGCCACTCTGTAAAAAGGTTAAAAAATTTACCGAGTTCTCGGTTTGCACTCTCTTTGATGGGATGTCAAATATTACTGAAATAATGTGTAAAAAATACTGAGTGCTTAGTAAGAAAATACTGAATAATCTGTAAAAAGAATACAGTCCTCTGTAATAAATATTACCGAGCAAAATGTAACTTTGCATTTTGGTATTTCATATGGATAAGAAAAAATAAAAGAAATTTTTTTCGTTCGGAAATATGTTTATTTAAAAAAGTTATTTCCGCAGTGTTTTAAACAAAACCGACTAAGGCTGTGAACCATTCCACCGATTCGTTTAACTTTTAGTTAAAATTTGACACTTCGATGGTTATTTTCCCATCGTGGTTAAAATTTTACTCCGAAGCCGACCCATTTAAGTTTTGACAGATTGATAGTTATTCGGAACGAAATGGATTTGGCGCCAATTTTCTCGCGATCAAAGTTTAACTATCGAACTGTCAAATCTAACCATGCTCCGGAGCAGGGTTATTTTTAACCACGGCGAAATAACCATCGAACTGTCAAATTTTAACTAAAGGTTAAACGAATCGGTGGAATGGTTCACAGCCTAAGTCGGTGGGAATGATTCTAGATGTTCCCTTTTATATTACCTCGTATAGAACGGAACGGCGACTGTAACGGCATAATTAGACGTGCCTTTTTTGCAAAACCCCTACCGTTACCGTCACCGAATTCAGTGCGTGATCTCTCATGTTTCGGACAGCAGAACGATCGCGCGGCCGGACGAAATATTGTGATCTGCATTGCGCGGCCGGTAATAAAAATAATCAGTTCAGTGCGTGATCTCTCATGTTTCGAGGCGGGCTTGGTAGTCATATGGCAACTGCTTCTGCCTCATACGCAGGAGGTCATGAATTCAATCCCAGGTCCGTTCCATTCTCTTTCTTTTTATCTTTCTCTTTATTTCTCATGTTCTAGCAATCGCTAGAACTGGAAATGGACTTCCATACCGTTTCCATTACTATTCCTATACCTTCAACTTGAGTATTCTAACAGTAATTTGCTAGAATTGGAAATGAACTTATAGAGCTCGTTTCCTACATCCAATTAGAAATTCCATCAGTTACCTTCTCCTATCTATCACATTGGCAGCTCGTTAACCAAGACGGACCTCTGCCTCTCCAACCTAACCCAGAAATTCCAACAAACTCCGCATGAACTCGTGGCAAGTGCAGAGGTATATTCGGCTTGCAGTGGGCGAGTGATTGCATCATCATTTCCTCCCCCTTCCCTACATTGACTTGCATTCTGACGTGGCAGGCGCCAGTATGACCTAACAAATGAGATCACCAGTTCTTGTACATTGAAGATGTGTGCTAGTCCCAAGCAACAGCTGATCTGGTCATAATGGAGTAGCAACTACGAGCAGTCAATGAAGCTCAAGCTCAAGCTCAAACCCTACCGTTACCATCACCGTTCCTTTTCATTGCGTTCGATACTTGATCCAATGGGTACAACGGTGCGCATCGGGTAATGTGAATCGAGCAGGAGGAAGATCAGTTCGATACCTTCCGTAGACTGCGTGTTGGCGATGAGCAGCAACATATTGATTTCCTTTATCCTCGTTACGGGAACGACTTCAACGATGCAGCAAACTTCCTAAAATTCAAGTTATGGTTTAATATATTTTATATTTTGTTCGGTTGCTTCTATACTTACCGGATTATCCACCAGCAAACTTTTTTTTTGCTGAACATCTAAATAAGCGCACAAACTACGACTTAAAATCCGAAAAAAATATTAATACACAGTATGGCGTCATGCATGCGTCTACTTGGACCCGAACACGGTAAAAGTATTACCGTAAGCTCAGCAAAGCACATTCGTTTTACTGATTGCTCGGTATTTTTTTGACATTTATAAACAGAGTTTATTGAACAGAACTCGGTTATTTTATTTACAAAAACCTTGGTATAAAAGTTAGGTAAAGGGTAAAGGGTAGAGGGTAAAAGTTAGCGTGCACGAGTTTCGTTTCTCTTTTGAGTTCGTTATGAGAGAGTGATGAGTAAAAGATCCGCCACAAATTACGTAAAAAAAATCTCCCTCGACCCAAAAACGCTAAATTTCGTCTCATCAAAATTAACAAAAAAAAAATAAAATTAGAATTCAAATCAAACGTAACTGAAACTGAAAGTCACTATTTGGTCACTTTTTCTGCAACTGAAAGTCACTATTTGGTCCCTTTTTTCGTCAGCTTTGGTCACTACAGTCACTATTTTGAGCGGCATTGGTCGCTACCAGCCCTGATCTTGCAACGAAGCAACTAAGCTTTTCGAAAAAAAGGCCTTCATGCCTCTTACATGGAGGCTTCCGAACCTTTGCACACTAGATTTTAGTTCAGCAGCATCTTGACATATTATTCAACATTTTGTTTTGATCAGGTATTGAATTGATTTTTTTTTTAAATTTGTTTCGTTCGATGTTTTGTCCTTTTGATTTTTTGTCTCACAGCCTTTAAACACTGTGCTGGTTGTGAAGAGCAGAATTCAGTTAGTTTTGTTTGATTTATTAATTGCCATGTACAAGTTCAAAAATAATTTTAAAAAATACACAATTATCAAAGCTTTATCAATAAGTTTTGATTGGAATCATAATACATCCACTTCGGCGTTTTCCATTTATCTGGGAAGTATGCCAATTGAAAACATTTGTTAAATATCCCGATGACGGTACCTACATCACAGTTTTGCTTTGTATTGTTCTCAATACTATGGCTTTTCAATTTTAACCAATTATGTAATTTAGATATTTTGTCCCTTTTGTCCTTTCGACATTTTGCCCTTTCAACATTTTGTCCTTTCGACCTTTTGTCCTAGATCCACGTTTTTGTTGTCGAGGTGAGCATGGTGTTCACTGCATCACAGTAGTTTCAGCTGATGGTTTTGTTCAAGACGCCACCAGCGCTGTAGTTTCATCGCTGACAAACAGCATGGCATTGCGTTCAACATTGAATCGCAAGCATGCAAACATCACATGCTCTACCTACCGATTCTACCTCATCTACACATTCCGGGCACTCCGCAGAATCAGCGAACCCGAACCTATGCAGGAACTTTTTAAAGCAGCCATGTTCAGACAACACCTGTGATAGGTGGAAGTTGACCTGACCATGCTTCCTACTAACCCAATTCGACACATCCGGAATTAGCCTGTGGGTCCAACGACCTTTGACTGCGGTGTCCCATGCTCTCTGCCATTTGAGCAACGAGGCTGCTCTCTTGACACGTCGCACTTGCACCGAGTCCCTTTCGTTAAAGCACTCCACATCTTCCTCTAGGAGTATGTCAATCGGCATCATCCCAGCTATAACGCACACCGCCTCATATGATATGGTACGATATGCGCTTGCGACTCGTAGACACATCAGCCATGCTGGCACGCCGTAGCGAATGATAGACAATGCTACACCCACTATCAATCTACGCACCTTACTATGCTCCGTTGATCTATTGGACATCATTCGTGATAAAGACTTTATCGCCAATGATGCCCGTTGGCATGCATAATCGACATGGCTCGTGAAATTGAGCTTATCGTCGATCATCACTCCCAGATTGACTCTTATCCTCGCTTGCTGCAACCCATGGCGGTTATGCACTACAACGAACTCCGTCATTGTGATGTGCAAGAGATAACCTCCTAGAGTTGAGCTATTCCTCGATTCTGCCAATCGCATATGAAGCCTTCAGTTCGACTTCAACGAGAGTGTCACCCTCACCTCTAACATAACGTCATCCGCGAAGCCTTCTATTTGTACACCGGCCGGGAGACTTAAGCGTAATACTCCATCGTACATGATATTCCAC
Organism: Armigeres subalbatus; assembly: GCF_024139115.2. Taxonomy (NCBI): domain Eukaryota; kingdom Metazoa; phylum Arthropoda; class Insecta; order Diptera; family Culicidae; genus Armigeres; species Armigeres subalbatus. The sequence continues at coordinate 291,845,449 of NC_085140.1, read as the reverse complement.
AGAACCGGTCCGAGGATCGATCCTTGTGGAACACTCGCTGACACTTCGATCGACTGCTGACGACCGCCTATTCTGAGAATAACTTTTAAATATCCTGCACAGATAATCCGGAACCCTCAAGCGATGCAGGGAGTCAGCCCAGCTAGCATTGTTAAACGCATTCTTTACATCAAGTGTAATCAATGCGCAGTACCTAATACCTCGCCTATTCAAACCACGCGCTACCTTTGCCGTATCCGTTACCGACCGAATTGCTTCGATGGTAGAACGGCCTTTACGGAAACCATACTGGTTGCTAGATAAGCCACCAGCACACTCTGTATAGTCCGATAATCTATTTTGGATCACTCTCTCTAGCAACTTCCCAGCTGTGTCGAGTAAGTATATTGGTTTGTATGCCGATGGATCTCCAGGCGGTTTGCTGGGCTTCGGCAATAGAATTAATTTCTGCCCTTTCCAACGATCTGGGAAGTTTCCTTCACCCAGGCGTCGTTGGAGGCATCTCCTAAACATATTTGGATCAGCAAGAATGGCGTGTTACAGGACCAGGTTTGGAATACCATCCAGGCCTGGTGCCTTATTGAACTAAAGTTTTCTTGCAGCTACGATAAACTCTTCGTTAGTCACTAGCGGTACCACGTCGACTGACTCGTATGGTGTAACGGGCCAGTTCGATTATTCATGTTTTGGAAACAATCCTTCTACTATTCTGGCTAACATCTCTGGGGATCTCTCAGGGGGCGTGTTGTTGGTCCTAGCCATCACTATCATGTACTATGGGGTGTCATTGGCCATGCACAGCTGCACAGCTGCTCAAAGCAAGCTCTCTTGCTACATTTAACTCGTAGTTCAGAGCTTTGCTTGCTGACTGGAATACTTTCAGCGTCTGTTCTAGCACGTCGCAACCTTCTTTTAGCTCTAAGGCAGGTTCTACGGAGATCTGCGATCGTGTCACCGCTAGCTGTCGATTTCCTGGAGGTTTGATCCTTCTTGGCATCGTTATGTCGCAGGCACGTGTTAGTACCTCGGTTAATATTTCGCCGCTTAGTCCTGTAGTCCGACTTTCCCATCGTAGAGCCTCCTCTAACAGTTCCATGCGCCATCCTGGATCAGTAGAACAGTAGCACCGACCCGCCTTGTGTTTTTTTGGGGGTATAACCGTCCATAAAACGTACTTCCTGATGGTCACTGGAAGTATGCCCCTCATGAACCCTCCGTTCTGGCTCCACCGACCGTCCCGCGGTGCAGAAGGTCACACCGATACATAAATCAGCGTTCGATCCTCTGAACGTTGGCACTTGACCTTTATTCAGCAGGACTACGTTTAATATCGCTAGAGACTCTAGCAGGATATGACCTCTAGCGTTAGTGAACCGGGAACGCCAGTTCACTGCCCACGCATTGAAATCACCTGCTACAACCACTGGTTTTAAACCAGTTAGTTTCGTCGCAAGAATGTTGACTATCCTAGTGTACTGAACTATACTCCATACTATACTATGTAGTACTGTAGCAACTATAAAAAGTAAACTCCGTTTACCTTTGCTATGACAAAACACTCATTGTCAGGAGATGATATTATCTCCTGGATTGGGTATCGCCCACAGGTCCAGATTGTCCGCTATCCAACTGCTGTTTCCAGCAGAGATGCGGTATGCAAGGCTACATCAGCTTTGCGTTCAATAACCGACTGTTGTAGCAGCAGTTGAGCTGCTTTGCAGTGGTTTAAGTTTAGCTGTGTTACTGGCATGTCTGAGGTGAACGTACAGGAAAAATTTCCGTCCGTCATTTTTTTTCCTCGCGGAAGTGATTTTCATTTTTTTTTTTTAATTTAGCGTATTTGGAGTTTCCGGCACATTGAAATTAACGATCGTTTGTCAATTTAACGCAGCCAAACAAAAACTCTCCAGATCTTCGTTGTACATTTCAAGATTTCTGATAATAAACTGAATGCCTGCGCATCAGAGATCAAGGCGGGTGCTTATCTGAAGAGAACAACTCTGTCAAGAATAATGGTCGAGCTGGATAAATTGAAATCGTTTTGGTAGTACGAAAAGGATTGAAACTATTTTTAAGGAACGAAGGCATCAAAATTACTCCGACACGTGTCAAATCAGCTTTTCGCAGATACCTAGTAGGTTGGTTTCCAGATATAAATCTACTGGATCTGGTATGTATGGAACGCAAAATTGCATATTACGGAAAAGGTAAGCAAAAGTAATTGCGTTTTTACAAACTTATCATCACTACGATTTAACATCAAGCTGTCTTTTTGTACATATTTGTACACTTCTTTTATTGATCAAATTAATCAACAACAATGATGACAGTTATTGTTTTGAATGGTTTCTGCATTATTTTTATTAGATGTTCTTGTTACAAAAATATTATTTGCTTCAACACATATTATGTTTCCTTCAAATGGAAGTCAATGTTTTTCAGAAGCATTCAAGCTTAAATGACTGAATCATTATAATGTATCCATATCAGCTAATTTAAATTTAAGCTATCAAACCTTGACATGCAAACAAATTTGCTGAAGGATTTTTTGGCAAGAATTTTCCTGCTGCAGTTTTTGCTGGCATTTTTACAAGTGCCATACATCCGGGATTTGGTTACGCGAGTGATAAATAATTCAATTTGCCGCACATATGAAAACGTTAAAAAACGCGGACTCAACAGAAAAATGTTATGTTAACTACGGACGGATCTACAATCAGCATCGCCCAGGATAAGCCGGTGAGGATGTTCCAATAGAGTGTTTCAAATTTTGACTTTTTTACACCCCGATGCTTAAACGATTGCATTTGCTATTTAAATAAACCTCCTAAATTTTTAGCTAATTTGGATGTAATTTGATTGTGCACACGTCATTTGAAGTTTGAATGAAAATTACTATGGAAATCGCCATTGATGTGAAAGATCGTTCCGTGAGGTGGCCATGAACTTTATGAGTACAATGACCGCGTCGACTTCATAGAACACTTCCTAATCTGAAAGACAGTTGTTGTTGTGAAGCGATTTGACTTTTGTAAGCAAAGTTATGAAGAAAACAAAAATGCTCATTATTGATATTGATGTTATTCTTTTCCGTGTTAAATTGAATTTCCCACGATTCAGTATTTCCTTAAGGCCCAAATTACCGTAATCCAGTCATTGACAAGAAAACAGCCACGTGCTTGTACCACCCCCAGGAAAAAATCCGCCCACTGAGGAGAAAATGCATTCCCCAGCTGAATCTGGGAAGCACTCTTGTTTTAAAACTACATCAACATATAGTGGTGACTTCAATACATCCGTGGGATACTTCATTTGGATGAATTTCGTAATATTATTTGAAAAAACTGCCTTTTGCAGAAAATATTGCAAAGTTGAAAAAATATTTTTCAAGGAGGGGAAACCGTCGATTTACTCTCACGCTCTCTTATACTTTGCAGATACTCGAAAATCATCGTTCAGTGTTGCGTGTTGATTTGTTCTATATGTTATGCTTGTTTTCTCGAATATGTACGTAAACATCAAGCAATAATCTATGAAAATGATGCTTTTCATGCTATATATTGACACTAAATATTAGATGTGAGCTAGAACTATAAAAACGCAAGCATTCATAAGCAACGCAGGTTATTTATTCTTTCATAATTCAAATGTTTATAATGTAATATAATGCTAAAATAATAATGTAATGCTAAAACGGCATCACTTTTCATGTACACAGAGAGAAGACCGATCATATGGTCATGTAAACAATCCATTGAATCTGGACGAACATTTGAGAAGGTAGTCAACTGCATCATAATTTTACATTCATGTAAAATGCATGTAGGAAATTGTGTAATTAGGAGAAGGATGCACAACAAATCAATCTCAGATGCATGTTTGAGGTTGTTTATGCGTATCACTATAATCTGTGCGCTGTACAGGTATTGAAAAGGACGTTAATATTTTGTGGAAATATATAGAGTTTGATACCTTTTGAAATGTTTGTGTACTTTGTACAAAATCAGATCTGAGCGAATGAGTAGGCTCTCCGCAAAAAAAAAGAAGCGAACAGCAAGAAAAAGAAGTCGATTTGATGTATGACATTTGAACCTTAATAACTTTTCTTGCGAGCATCAAATCGTTACGCAACAAAGATGAGCTGCTTCCTTGCTAAATTTGCTATGTAGCCAATATTTTAATACGTTTTTGAAGCTTAATGGGAAGCGTTGTGGAACGGTTTGCCCAAAAGTTACTGTTACCATATCGATTTTCATACAAACTTCATATTGCGCGTACTCACTCATGCTCATGCTCAGCTGTGTTACTGGCATGTCTGGACCCTTCTAGAGGCCGGACAGGCCTGCGCACCGGTAAGATGCCTGTTGTCTGTGCCCGGGGATCAGATCAAATTTTTTTCGTATTTTTTGCCAGAATACGTATTTTTGGAAGAGGATTCAGAATATATAAAAATCTCATTTTGGCCAAAAATGTTACATATGCAGTTTCTCAAACAAACGGTTCAATTATGATGAAGTTTTGACAGCCAGCGTTGATTACACAAGTAAATAAACAATATTGTTTCAAAAATCCCATACCAAATACGAAGTACAAAAACGAAATATAATACGGAAATATCTAAATTTTGTGTTTTGACTTTTGGCCAGGATTTAGGCTGAAAAAAGATATTTTAGTTATTAGATAAAGATTGTCGCTTCGGTTCCCTTTTTTCTGCTGTCCGAAACATGTGTGGTACATACTAGCAACCCTATAACCAGAGACCGGCGGAGTGAAAAACTGTCGAAATGGCAACGTATGAAAATGCATGAAATCGTAACAATGATTCTGGCATCACTTGAACTTTTTGCTTGCTTCTTATGGATGCAAAAAGTAAACAAGTCGAAATGGAACCGCTTCTGACGGTTCGATTGGAAACAAGATGGCGTCTTCGCCGATTTCTTATTCTAGTATTTCTAGTACATACCTGTCAAATCGTATGGAGTTTCCTTCTTTGACATTTAGCTCCCCTATCCTCGCCAGCAAAAGATGTTCCGGACAGCGACGACAACGACAATCTTTATCTAGTAACTAAAATATCTTTTGGCTGAAATACTCCTCAGTGCGCCTTGATCAACCATGGCAATACATGATGAACTTATTGTATAAAAAATCACTTTAATAAAGATCTAAAAAAAAAAAAAAAAAACATTGCAATTTTTCGGGAATCCATGTTCGTGCAAAAAAGCTGTTTATTGAAAACTAGTCAGATCAGACTAGCAGATCAAAAATATGGCTAAAATACCTTTTATTCTATAATGCACGAGACAGGTATCATCATCGCTAGGTTGATTCCTCAGGATTTTGAGGGATGATTTAATTCTTACGTGCGTTTTTTGTCGCTCATCAGATTTGGGTTCCATCACTGAATAGAGTTGGCATTCTTTTCCAGAATAAAGTACAGTATGTCCCATAAAAAAATGCGAAAGTTTTCAATACTTATTTTTGGGTAGCTTTAAACATTTTTTTTACTGTTTTAATGCGTGTGTGTAATCATCTGACTGTATACTCTGTATACTCTGAGACGTTGTAAACAAAACAGTGGTTCGCGAGTAATAAAGTTAAGAAAAATGTACATAAAGGAGGTTGTGACTAGTTTGCTGCTTGCCTAAAAGCCCGTAAAAGAAATTGCAACGGTTGTGGGATGCCACCTGGCTACCGTTTACCGTATCCAACGTTCACTCCTTGATGGACTACGTCCACGGAAGCCGGGAAGTGGCCGTCCACGGTCCGCTCGCACACCAAAGGTCATCAGATCAGTGAGAGACAAAGTGAGGCGAAATCCTATCAGATTGATCCGAAAATTGGCTAACGAAGCCAATATTTCGAAAACTACTACTTCGTTGGTCCATGATGACTTAAAATGTTCGTCTAGAGCAAGAGTAAAACGCCACCTTATAACGGATCGAATCAAACAACTACGGCTGGAGCGCTCGAAACGTTTGGTGTCAGTATTAAAAAAGAAGCATACCATCATCGTATTCTCCGATGAGAAAATGTTCACCATCGATCCTGTATCTAACACACGTACCGACACTCGACAGGTTTATTTCGCCGAAGAAGATTGAGGATGTTCCAGAGATGGTGAAATTCAAGTTCACAACCAAACATCCGGCCGGAGTCATGGTTTTCGGGGCAGTTGCGTCCAATGGCTTGAAAATGCCTCCAGTATTTATCAAAACTGGATTAAAAGTTAATACCGAGGTTTACATGAACATTTTGAAGGACCACGTTCTGCCATGGATAAAAGCCAACTTCGGAGCACACCAACACGTCATTTTCCAACAAGACGGAGCACCATGTCATACCTCAAAAAGGACTCAAGCGTGGCTGAAGGAAAACATGGAATTTTGGCCAAAGGACATTTGGCCTCCTAGCAGCCCGGACTTGAATCCTTTGGATTACTCAATATGGGCATATGTTCAGGCTAAGGCCTGTGAACGTTCTCACCCCAGTGTTAGCGCCCTGAAAGCTTCAATTACCAAGGCATGGAACTCGATGACTGACTCATACATTCAAAAGGTATGCTCTCGATTCCGTCCCCGTTTGGAGAAAGTGATCGAGAAAAATGGTGGACATATTGAGTGATGTAATCATGAAAAGCTTAATAAACGAATTCCTAAATAAAATTTTGTTTTTTTTTCATTTTCCCTGAAAAAAACTTATTTGAAACTGAGGTATGGATTTTCGCATTTTTTATGGGACATACTGTAGTATGAATCATTGTTTGATAGTCTACGACTTTAGCCGCAGAGGTGAGTAATGTAAAGATTTTTATTCAAAAATAAATTGTTAACCACAAAAGCTATCGAGCTCGTGAAATATCCACCGCAAAAATTACATTTTTGCCTTTAGACTTCGACGACAGCCGAACCATCTGGGAAGTGAATCATAACTTGTATTTCCTTTAGCTTGCCTGGTCCATTCCGTTCACTATTGGTGCGTCATGAAATCTCCACCGAAGCTTCCACCACAGACAAACAGACATAACGCTCGTGACATTTTCATCGTTTACTGATTTACTGGCCAATTCATTACTCGCGACGCGCGCGCATCGGATTTGCTCTAGTTTGACGTTTGACTACCGCCATCTGGTTCGTGATTTGTCCAGCTTAGTGAAAACCACAGATGTTGTACGACGCTGAATGTTGAATGTGTTATGTCTGTTTGTCTGTGCTTCCACCGAATGATCAACAACGGTTCGCTTGAATGATTCATCCAGGGGGTGGTTTTTTGTGCAGAGTATGCAGTGCGGAAAATTGTCATCATCTTGCGGTGAATGCGAGAGCAAATTTCAGATCTCTATCATCATCATCTGAAATGGAATAACCCACCACAATAATAAACATTGCATGCATCAACATCAATGGAGTTGCGTGGTTTCAATGATCGAGCATATGTATACTATAATGAATATGCTCGTGTGATAGTATATGGGCATGGAACGCATGATGAAGTTTGCAACAAGCAATATTAATATTACCATCAGTGTGTCAGTTATGTATATGTTTAATGGTTGTATGGGTGACAGTATTTCAATATGCAAAATACAATTGATGATGAGGCATTGGACCACACAGTGTGAGATATGGTTCCATTAAAAAGCATTAAGTTGCACATCGATTTTGCAAAGGCACTTTGAGGACAAATCTTTGCACTACAGGTTTTATAAAAATAAGTTCCATTGTCAGGTTCTACAGAGTACAGATATCGTTAAATTTATTTGCCGACTGGTACCGTGAAAAAAACTGACTGTCAGCGTGGAAAAATTCCAAGTGGTAACATTTCCCCGTACCGTATCTCCAATATTGTTCGAATATCATATTGATGGCAAAATTCTAGACAACATTTTTAAGTGTGTGGAATAATGCTGGACTTCAAGACGGTGGACGTTCAGCGAAAATTTCAAAGATGACGAGGCAGCTAGCCTTAATTCCTCATGTTGCGAAGGATTCCTCGGATCCATGCTGCTGGAAATCATTGTACTGTGCACTCGCTCGTCAAATTTTAGAAAATGTATCTGTTGTTTGGCATCCCTATCAGGTCACGTGGTGCTTAAGGTCACTCCTCACGGAATCCAAGATACTGAAGCAACGCACAACTGTCATTTTTTATTATTTTACACATGCTGTTGTGCGCCGTATCCGTAACTAGTGGTGTGCCCCCGAAAACGCGAGCATTTTGAAACTTGGATTCCGTGAGGAGTGTCCTTATGACTGAAGCCAGCACAAGGGACAAAAAATACAGCAATTTTAGTTAGTGGCTGCTGAACATGATACCCCCAAATCTTCTATCCATGATGAACTTCCATTTACCAAATACATCAACCAACTATACGTTTCGTAAATCGGGTTAAACGTTTGTTAAATAATAATAATAATAATAATAAATTGTAACAAGTTTTTATTTCTATTTAGACCATTTGTCTAAATAGACCATCTCAAATACAAATACAAAAGGCGATCAATTCCCCTAGTTTACTTCCAATAGCAAGACAATCTGTCGTGCTTTTGTTATTTTAATAAAATAACTAGAGAACACGTCCTTGTACTACAATTTGTTCCGCCTTCGCTTATCAAAGTTTCACGTAATTACACCTGTGGCATGTTTTTGCCTTTCTCGTACAACTAAGTTGTACCGAAAGGCTATCATTTCACTCCGAATTCGAACTTTTGATAGAAGTCCCGGAGACCCAAGTGTTATATACCATTCGACTCAGCTCGATGAGCTGAACAAATGTCTGTCTGTCCGTGTGTGCGTGTGTGCGTGTGTGTGCACAAAATGCCATAAAAAACATTAGCCAAATTTTCACTTAGAAACTCTTAACCGATTTTCTTGCAACAAGTTGCATCCGACAGAAACTAAAACGCTGTTGATCACTATTGAATTTCATAATAATTGCAAATTGCAAAAAAAAAGATAATATTAAAATAGTGATGAGACATAGTCATATTGAACAATAATGTGTTATGAAAAATGCCTTGCATCTATGAATATTTTTAAAGTTTATCCGTGGCTTGCTCCCATTAAGAGTTTCATCGTACTATAAAGATGCTCGCGTTGCACGCATTTAGGCGTAAGTATGCTCTTCGTACAGTTTCATAGTACTATGAAATTGTACGAAAGTCAAAATTCGAACATAGGAAATTCGAGAAACTTTTGGCAGCGCCATCTGTCGTCTACTAGTGTAAATTTTCTATCATAACATTAGACGGTGTAACTATTTTGCCTTTCTTGTACATCATCGAGGTGTAAGCGTAAAGGCTACATTTATTAGCTTTTTGCGCGAGAATGGCGCCATCACCGCTAGGTGGATTATTCTGGGTTTTTTTTACAACGTCATATGAGTATTGCACTTTCCTTAGTTTATTCATCATCTGAGAACGTTGTTTTGATATGCTTTTGATCAGCGAATGTGAAACTGAAACATTGCCAATGACAAAAATATAGTTCTCTCTCGTAGAATTTTAGAACAAAATTTACTCGGAACAAGGGTTTGTTCCAAACTGCTTGCCACAGGACACCGTCTCCGGGAATTTAGTAAAACATTCTCGGCTCTTTGGGCACAAGGCACTCACTGCACTCGCTATACAATACTCATCTGTTGTAATGATTTCAGGATAAATAATCGTAGTTTGAAAAGTTCACAACAAATCATATACAGGAAATTGGTTCAAAATGTACCAGTCAGCTAATACGTGCCATTGTAATTTCTTGGTTTATAGCATGAAATAAGCTACAAAACCGATCGTGTAAAAAATATGATTCCAGATTATCAAACTATATAATAATTGTTACTTAATAACTCTTACTTAATAATAAGAATTTATGGTGTGTTTTCTTCTTGTGATTGGATTTAACTTTCGTTTTCTCAATTTTGTTTACTAGATAAAAACATTTTCTTAACAATCTGAACATACATATGTCTGGAAGAACGCATTCTAAGTTATTGCAAAGCCTGATAAGCAGAAGGTCGTGGGTTCAATTCCAGGCTCGTTCCTTTCCTACGTATTTCTATCTATGTTCTTTCTGTGTTTCGTATTCTACCAAAACTATTCCTACTATTATAACCTTCCACACAATTCCCAAACCTCCCGTGGCACCTATTGTAACCGTTCAGGGAATGTTCTTGAGTTTAGCTAAAACGGTGGCTTAAGCGCCACTCTCTAAGAAACACCACCGGTCGTGTTTGGTTTGCCCGACTTTTTACATGTAAAAAATGTCGTAACACACGCACTGCTTCTGGCTCTCTCTTCGAACGAAACTTAGGGAACGTAGAAGGAATGTTCACTCGTACGAGCAGGGAAACGAAATTAAACTTAATTTGATTAGCGAGTATGCTTTATTTGCCAACTGGCGTTAAACGTAACGTAATTCAACCAATTTAAAGAATTCAATCAAAACACTATATTTTAGATCATTCATTCGCATTGGACGCGTATTTAACGTACGGAAAGGAAAAGAGCAAACATGGCCATGTAATAAAAAGCTCTTCACGTACCTGCGCAGGATTTTCGATGACTCGATGTCGGCGGTTGCGATGAGGCTTCGATGTCCTTACGATGGCGACGGTTTCCTCGACGATGGCGGGTCCCGTACTGCGATTTGGCGCGCAGCGATAGAGATTACCCGTGTGCGATATGGACGATCTAAAGGTGCGGAGTGAGTGGCGGCTGGAACGGAAGCTTCCGATATAGATTGGAGAGTGTTGTGGCACTTTGCCTGAATTTCCCCGGGACGATAGGCTCCGTCAAATATAGGCACACGTACCCAAGCGACCCGGCTTCGCGTACCTATCCGGTTCACCGAAAGGGGATTGGTGTGTCCTCTATCCTTTGGTTAGGATCGAGGTTCGTGGCGTGCAATTGACGACACGCTAAACACTAACGAACCTACACTCTCGATATTACTGGTCCGGAAATGTAACGGAATGGACCTTTCCGTCGGTTAACGACCGACGTGGAATTTTCGCTACGTTTGACTTAGCGACCTCACTTGCTTCCGTTTGGCTACCTACTTGAGGCATGCCTTCGCTGGCACACGGGTCGGACGGTCCGCGGACGGTCGATGGACGAAGTCGTGGTAGAATACCACGAACGGAATCTCGATGAGACGATGAATACCGCCGATTAGCGACAGAAAATCCAGCCGTACGAAAAAAACGCAGGGCGCTGCGTGTCCAACACGAAATCACATTTAATTTAAGGAATTGCTCAATAAAATTAGATTTTACCTCTTTAACCTTTTTTTGTATTTATTCACTTTATTAAAATTATCTGAGCAGAAAATGCAATCGATTGGACCTCGGTCCACAAAACTATGAAGAAAAACACAGAACATTTTAACACCACTTATTTTTTTAAACTCACTCACTAGTTTTGCCTTCAAATTAAAATTACTCAAGCAAAAAATTAAACTTTCAAGAACTGAACGTAAGTATTTAATTCGCGCACTTCTGCTCTCCAGTCGATTCGTAGACGAAATGAGCGAGTTTGAGTCGTACTTGCGCCAACAAATGTCCTCAGCATTCCCAAAGACGTGGCATGGACAGATCTAGACTATTGGAGAGTGCGCATTGCTTCCATCTAAGAGATAGTCTTCTTTTTCTTATTGGCATTACATCCCCACACTGGGACAGAGCCGCCTCGCAGCTTAGTGTTCATTAAGCACTTCCACAGTAATTAACTGCGAGGTTTCTAAGCCAAGTTACCATTTTTGCATTCGTATATCATGAGGCTAACACGATGATACTTTTATGCCCAGGGAAGTCGAGACGATTTCCAATCCGAAAATTGCCTAGACCGGCAACGGGAATCGAACCCAGCCACCCTCAGCATGGTCTTGCTTTGTAGCCGCGCGTCTTACCGCACGGCTAAGGAGGGCCCCTAAGAGATAGTGATTAGTCCAAAACCAATATCTATGGTAACAGTTGTAAGTGATGCTACTTTCAAACAATAGTCCAGGCTTGTACCACCTACGAATTTGTGCAAATTGCTTAATGCCAATGCTAATGGGTCGACATTGGCGACTTCAATGCAAAGAACGGGAACTAAAAGTCCCCCTTAGCTTAGCTTTGACTGACTACACATACCTATGGTTGCTACTCCGTGATTGATCAGAATAAATGAAATTGTACAAAGAATGATTGATAACGGCGCCGGCCACGATCTTGTAGTCAGTTAGGAAGATGGAAGGAATATTGCTAGATGGTTTTGCTATTTGAAGGCCGTGTTTACCTCTACGTCTCCACAAAAACCCCAGGAAGGAATGTTGGTTAATTAGTAAGCAACGTTGGATTTGGATTTACTCTGATAATTGATGCGATGGTGCCAGTTTTTTTATGCACAATAATTTGACCGAGCTAATTTCCGACCGCACAAAGCAGAACGATACAAAATACCGATACCGTACCGATGAATTTGTTTTTCTGCCGCACAAAGCAGAATCTGAATATAACTCTCTAACTATCTGCGTACCGAGCAAAAAAATGATCAATCGCGCACTGTTTTAAATTTCTTTTCTACTGCAAAAAGCAGAATAAAACTCGAACTTTCAGTTGCGGGCTGATTAACGTATCGTTCGTTGAAGAACTTGGAATGTTCTGAATGGTGGCAGCGTAGAAAAGTAGCCTTTATCTGAACCAGCGAGAACGCTGTTGAGCTGCGTATTCATCAAATAAAACCAGGATCATCCACCTAGCGGTGATGGCGCCTTTCTCGCGCAATAAGGTAATAAATGTAGCCGTTACGCTTACACCTCGATGATGTACAAGAAAGGCAAAACAGTTACACCGTCTAATGTTATGATAGAAAATTTACACTAGTAGACGACAGATGGCGCTGCCAAAAGTTTCTCGAATTTCCTATGTTCGAATTTTGACTTTCGGACAATATCATAGTACTATGAAACTGAACGAAGAACATACTTACGCCTAAATGCGTGCAACACGAGCATCTTTATACAGTCGGGATCCGCTGGTTGGGATTTTATTACTTGGGCCACTTTTTAGTTGGGCCTCCGCTGGTTGGGCCATGGCCCAACTAAAAAGCAACCGTACGTCAAAATTCAATGTAAACACGAAAAACGGGATTGGGCGTCACTGGACATCATTTGTGATGTTCAAGTCGAAATACACGTGTTCAAATGGCTGTCAGTTGGCCCAACTAAAAAACCGAATTCGTTAGTTGGGCCGAGGTCGTGGCCCAACCAGCGAATCGCGACTGTAGTACGATGCTCCTAATGGGAGCAAGCCAGGATGCAAGGCATTTTTCATAACACATTATTGTTCTATGTGACTATGTCTCATCACTATTTTAATATTATCTATTTTTTGCAATTTGCAATTATTATGAAATTCAATAGTGATCAACAGCGTTTTAGTCTCTGTCGGATGCAACTTGTTGCAAGAAAATCAGTTAAGAGTTTCTATGTGAAAATTTGGCTAATGTTTTTTATGGCATTTTGTGCACACACACACGCACACACATACACACACACACACACACACACACACACACACGCACACACGGACAGACAGACATTTGTTCAGCTCATCGAGCTGAGTCGAATGGTATATAACACCATGGGTCTCCGGGACTTCTATCAAAAGTTCGAATTTGGAGTGAAATGATAGCCTTTCGGTACAACTTAGTTGTACGAGAAAGGCAAAACCCAAATTTATCCACCAGTGGTGATTATGCCTTTCTCGATTCAATGTGTTGAATTCGAATTAGTATGGTAAATGCAACGTAAATTGCCTACATTTTTGCAGTTAAAAGCTTTCATGCGATTATATCACGCTACTTAAGAATTACTCAACTATGAGAGTAATGGATTGCGTCAAGGCTAAATTGATTAATGACCTAAAGTGTGCATGTAAACAGCGTATTTGTTAAAAGAAAAATAGAAATATTATTCAAACCGAAATTAACAAACAAAAACAATAGTGTCCAACTAGGAAAGTTTCTCCGTCGAATGAAACTAGTTGCACTCAAATCGGTCAAGTCCTTTTATATGAAACGTGTTTAACATTAAAAAAATCCCGGGGCTACACACATCCACACACACACACACACACACACACACACACACACACACACACACACACACACACACACACACACACAGACGGACATTTACTCAGTTTTTCGAGCTGAGTCGATTGGTATATAACACTATGGGTCTCCGAGCCTTCTATCAAAATTTGGCTTTTGGAGTCGAATTTTAGTTTTTGGTCCCAAATGTCCTGTAGATGCATGAAACTTCAATATTTGATGCCGTAGTGCAATAATTGGATGTCCAAAGTGATAGGGGAATTTTTGAAAAATTTGAAATTTTGATGATTTTAGTGTTCTGGGGGATGCAAATCTCCCTGTATAGGGATACATCAAATTTCGAAAAAAATCGAAATTTAGTTTTTGGTCCCAAATGTCTTGTAGATGCATGAAACTTCGATATTTGATGCCGTAGTGCAATAATTGGATGCCTTCTGGTACAACTTTGTTATAATATAAATAAATAATAGAATATCTCACGACGCCTGAGTGAAGCAAGGATGAAACTGAGGATGTGAAAAACACGAGTTTTCACGCTCGATCAGCCGTCAACATCTTGACATAAGCAGTTACCCAGCACACATGATAAAAAAAATATTTTGAGCTCTTTAGTGGAATGTCTTCACTTGTCATAAGCAGGGTTGTAAATTTTCGGCAGCACTGGATGAAAGTGATGTTTTTTTATATCATGTTTTTATTTTCTTCCTGCTTTGAAATCAACCTCAAATTCCCGGAGAGGCAGAAAAGTAAACAACAGAACTCACATCACCCACTGCGCCGCGAAGATGAAATCTACCACAGCAAAATGTACACATTCACCCAGCAAATTGAAAAAATTCACCACGCGTTTAAATGGGCCACTCACAGTCATACGGTAAGGAGCGAACTGAGCAGCATGTCAGAGTGACTAGTGAGTGGCTGAATACGAAATTGAAAGGTCGGTGTTGGAAATGATTTTTCGGCTGCATCCAGTCGCACTCACCACGGCGGCGAAGAAGGCGACTGCAGATTATACTGAGATCCATGTTTTTCACTGCATTGACTGTGAAATATTTCTACCCTGGTCATAAGACGAGTTAATACAACCCCATTGAATTCCACCACTTAATTGTATCTTGACAGATACGTATTTCGACCTCAACAGTAAGGCCGTCTTCAGTGTATCGTACGAGTCGAATCAAGTACGAGACACTGAAGACGGCCTTACTGTTGAGGTCGAAATACGTATCTGTCAAGATACAATTAAGTGGTGGAATTCAATGGGATTGTATTAACTCGTCTTATGACAAGGGCAGCACACATGTTCAACATAGGTTACTGCAACTCTTATGTGACCAGATTCAGTCACAATCAAGTTGCTGCAACCATTTTTGTTTGACCTGTGTTGCTCGGGTAAGGATTCAACACATTACCAGCATCAACTGTAAAACCCTATCACTGCAGTAGATTGAAACAGTATTTCAAAGCGTGTAATCTAACTCGGCTCCCGGCCAGCTCGAAGCTGATCTCTCGCAATCTGCGCTAATGCTGCATCAGGTATTCGACAATATCTGGGCCACCGCGACTTTTCCGTCCTACTGGAAGCAGGACGTTTTAGTGGAGGTCCTGAAAAAAGGGGAACTAACTGTGTGCGACAACTGGCTAGGCATTCAGGTTACTGTGCATCGTTCTCAAAGTTCTGCGCAAAGTTATCCTAAATCGGTTACAGGAAAATATAAGGCACGACTCTCTGACGGCAGCAGGCGGGTTTTTGCCACTAAAGATCATTTGTGGACAAGGGTCCCTCTATTTGGAATTTACCAACTACGAAGAAACTTTTGATCGTCTCAACCAAGAAAATCTGTGAGGCGTCCTAAGAAGCAAGTTTCAGACAAAATCGTCGTCCTCATCGAAGCGTAGTAGGAAGCATTTACGTACACAGTCCGCATATCGGAGCTTTGTTTGAGCCCCATCCGAGTAGTTGCAGGAATAAGGCAGAGATGTATTCTATCTCCGCTAACTGATCCTCATTTAAATTGACGTGATTTCAATTTACCATATGGACAAATTGATATGAAATTTGCGAAAAAGAACTGACTGTGGATATACTACAGTAGAGTCCATGTGAAGATTGGATAAATCAAGCATCCGAAAGATCAATTTGCAAAAAAAGAGCTAAACGGTGGTGGAGGTTGGTACTCGGAGTCTTATGGCTTTTCCGCAAACGCAACCTTTCTTTGAGTGATGTTGTTGTGTAGGGGTTATCACACCTATAGGCCGGTATCGACTTAAAAAGTAGAGAGGTTACGGAATTTTGTTCAATATTACCAAGAGGAATTTTGACAACTGATCTGCATGGAGCAAATTGTCACTTTTACTTACGGAATAGACCAATGCAAACTCTAACTTAACCTCACTTATTTTGACAGTTCACAGAGCTTGTTTACAAGGTGTTAGAAGAAAAATTGATGAAGAGAAAATTAAAATTCATATTTTTAGTTCAAAATTGCTGTGATCCGAATATTTTAGTGTTATTCTTTGCATTCAGCATGAAATCAATCGCAAAGGACATCTACATGCGAATAAAATAACGAAACAATTTTAGCGGAAGCTGCGCCGGAGGCTAAGTCCCGGAGAAAAAGCTCTGTGAACTGTCAACCTACGTCATCATGCACTGGTCTATAATCGAGCAGATTATTTTTCCGAAAGTAAAGTGACAGCTCCCATTACTTTGCGTGGGAACCTTACAAATGCCAATTCTGTTTTTTGTTCTTTTCATGTGGATACTGTCTATTATTGTCGGCGTAGCACCAACTTAGAATTCGGAAGTCCGGACTTCCGAACCGAACTTTCTTCCGAAGTTTTATCTGTCAAACTAATGGATGCGTTGTTTAGCGCATCTTTAGGGGAATCCAGCGCACTACTTCCGAAGTTGGGAAAGTTGCCTGTATCTGGAGAAAAATCCAACTTCGGTATAAAAAGCGGTATAAATTTATTCCGGATACACAATATATACATATAGAGTAGCGCAATTAGAATTGAAATGTATTAGATTTGATCTAGAAATAGCTTCAAAAAACTTCAATACATTCCCCAATAAAGTAGCAACAAGAAACTCACGTGTTTGCACTCTGTGGGTGACTACACACTTAAAATAAATCGCAGATTTCTGTGAAATTTCACCGAAATCTCAACAGCAGAATTGTTCGGTAAAAAATTTACAGATTTTCTGGTGATTTTGACAGTTGGACAAAGGAAAATACCGCAGAAAATCGGTGAAATAATTACCGAACAAATCTGCTGTTGAGATTTCGGTGAATTGAAGCAAAATTCACCGAAATCTGTGAAATGATTTAAGTGTGTAGGTTATCGAATTAAAAAGCTTTAGAAGTGAACACTCCCATCAAGTCACTTGAAGGGTTGAACAAAAATGAAAGTTGCCAACAGAATTATAAGAGAATCATTGTAAGAAGATCCTCTTTGCGCAACTCTATATAATAGACTCTGACTGTTGTAAGAATTTTGTTTCGATTCTTTGCTTTTCCGATTCAGTGAACGGAATTTAACATGTGATTGAGATAGAAAAAGATTTTTTTTTTGAAAACGATACCAACCTTATCTAAGCCCTGTCAGTAATTCGATTGATTCATTGTAAAATTTAATTGATTCTAGAAAAAAACACGTAGAAACCATGTATATGTGTGTCAAAGCTAAAGCTACCCTTTCTCTCGACGACAGTCTTTTCCCCCTATAATATTTGAAAGGAGTTTTACTTTTAAATAAATAACTTAGGTTTAACAGTGACTTGGTTTGGTTTTCCTTATGTCATTTTTTCACCTCTAGATTTTTGGTTATCCAAGTAAAAAAGGATACGGAAGTTACAACTTGAAGAACAACAATCCAATGCTGACGAAGAGATCAAGAGTTTCTGTCCTGATTTTTGTGGAAGCTAACAGAGAAGTTTTTTTGTTTTATTTCAATTTGCTATTTTTTCAATTTTTGCTATTTTTTCTGCCATTTCTTTTTTTTTGTTCTAGTGCTCAAAATCGTTTGATTTCTTTAAATTATTTCCCTCATTCAGTTATTATCTTTAATTTGTCCTCTTTGAATTATTATTATTTTTGAATTTACCATAGAGAAATGTGGAAAGGCATGGTCCATTCACAGTCGTTGTTTTATGGCCAACATTGATGAAGAGTGGACCAAACAATCTATCTACAAACTGCCGCTAACCGCAAGTCGAGCACATCTGTATATGGACGCAGTAAACGGCAGTAAAGGAATCTGTGATGCAACTGTTACCGATAAGCTATGATAAAGTGCCTAATTCTTGATTCAGCGATTAGAATCAAATAAGTTTTGCAGAGCTGTTTATGATTTCAATTTCCGGCCAAATGCAATTTGAGAAAACCATAATCTTGATTATCATAGCTAGAAATGTTTTGTAAATTTACTGTGGAGCAAAATTGTAATAATCGTGCTTTAATTTTAAATTTAAATTAATTAAAGCTCATACTACATAACTACTACTACATAAAATAACATTTTTATTTGAATTTGAAATTATTTTTTTATTTTTCATCAATTTTTACTCTGATGAACTTTACATTTTAATTTAACTATAATTATGAACAATAATCAAACATGCGTCCGTGAATCTTAAAATATATAATATGTGATCAATAACCGTTATGAAAAGAGATAATGGGTTATATCAAACTATTAAAGCTTAAGTAATGTTCATTCTTGGACAAGGATACAGATTCTTCTTTAGTTCCGTCTAATAGATCGCTGTATAAACATATAGTGAAGCACGCAAAGCTTTCGTGTGGTCATTAAAATATTTGAACAAAAAGTAAATTGAATGAAACTTAGGTTTATCAAAATAGAGTTTCAATTCTATACTTACTTATATGTCGCACTTTATGTATATTTCTACAGAAAACTAAATTCAAGAAACGATTCAAGATTTCCGGACAGTTATCCACGTAATATATTTGAGTTTCGTCAGTTTTCAAGATGATTTTGGAGAATCGCTGTTGGCTCAAAAGTCAGATACAAACGATGGAATCTGGAGGATTGGATAGTTTCAAATATGGTGAGTCCGTTCCATGTTTGCTTGTACAAAACTTATTTTACTAAATACGGGCTAGGTGCAAAGATGTATATTAGACTGGCCCAAGAAACAAAAAGTTGTCTAATTCCACGGGGCACCCCCCAGGATTGCGTCTTTGGGTGAGAAAATCAATCTCTGAAAATTTCAGCTCAATCGCTTGTTGCATAAGCTGGCGCATTTGATTTGAAGTTTGTATAGAATTTCAGCCAAAATGTATAGGAAAATACCTCCGTCACTCATTCGATCTGAAATTGGTTCTGATTGCTCGATTGACCTCAGAATTGCAAAACCGGCAGTTGGTATGCTACAGAACAATTTCACAGAACATTGCATGATGATTAAATGAACTTTTATATAGAGTTTCGGCTGATGCGATTCGATCAAAAATAAAATAAACCAGAAATTATATAAAGTTCATTTAATCATGCCAGTCAGCGTAGGTCAATAGCAATCAAAAATTCGAATGAGTGACACATACATTTTGCAAATCACAAACTAAATCAAATGCCAACGACTGAAATTGATCAAATTCTGGGGTGCCATTCGACAACATTTTTTTCTCCCCATAGTAATCTGGGCCAGTCTAATGTATATTTATGATGTCTGTCAATGTCATTGACATAAGTGCTTCCCGTTTCTCTACAACAACAGCGCGTTAATTAAAACAAAAACCTTCACTCTCGTCTAACACGGAAAGGTAAAATAACCAGTAGGGGACCCCTTAGTAGTGGAATTTTGCACTTCCCCTTTTGCAGGTTCTCCCTTTGAAATTTCATACAAAAATGTTTTTTTTTTTTTTTTATTTCTTTATATTCTTTATATTCTTTATTTCTTTGCAGCCCTAGGCTGGCTCACCTCTGGGACTTACAAAAATGTTTATATTATGCTGTAATTAGGGGGCCCTCCTTGGCCGTGCGGTAAGACGCGCGGCTACAAAGCAAGACCATGCTGAGGGTGACTGGGTTCGATTCCCGGTGCCGGTCTAGGCAATTTTCGGATTGGAAATTATCTCGACTTCCCTGGGCATAAAAGTATCATCGTGTTGGCCTCATGATATACGTATGCAAAAATGGTAACTTGGCTTAGAAACCTCGCAGTTAATAACTGTGGAAGTGCTTAATGAACTCTAAGCTGCGAGGCGGCTCTGTCCCAGTGAGGGGATGAAATGCCAATTAGAAGAAGAAGATGCTGTAATAATGCAAGTATGAGTGTTCACTGCGAAAAAATTCTATATATATAGTATATCTGTCGCCTTTATAAATTTTTGCAATAGCTCCACCCTAAAATAATCGGCATGGACCCACACATAAATAAAAGTAATTGCTCATTCGAGTCCACACCTAAAATTTATTTAGATATAGATTTTATAAGTAGTTTGCGCGGAGAATAATTTTGTGCGTGTAAGTAAAATCTATGGACCTTCGCCATTAAATATGTGTGTATCTTTAGTAGTGTAGGGTCCAAATACTATGGGTCATTTTACCCTAATCAGCACAAAAATAAAATAAGTTGTTCAAAATGTGTTTAATATTGAGTTCTTTCAACAAATTACTATTTGTTCACCTGAAATTACCCATATTTGATGTCGTTTGTGTATCTCTCTCTAACTCTCGCGAGAATCATAACTTCAACAAAAATTAGTACGGGCACATTATTCGGTCGACTTCTCTCAAGACCTTTCCAATGTAAATTTAAAACGATATTAACAATTACGTGTCCAACCTTCGAGAGCTAATAGTTTCCAAATTTACATTCACTACTATACCATCATAAATAGCGTCTTCGTTCTTGTCATTATTGATTGATAGAGTTATGAATCGCGTTGAACACTATTTCCACTAGCAGAAGCACTCCATTCTTTGCTCTAAGCTCATTTTCCCCCTATATTCGAAACAGATATTAGATGGCTTTAATTATCGGCACAGGGGTATCTCCTTCTAGTTTCGAGTGCTCACAGTAACAGTTATAACAGATTCAGCCCAAGATCACAATATATATTTATTCTGGCCTTTGCTTCGATTTTGACTATCTCTTTTGTCAACTATCTTCCTCGCAAAATGGAAATTTTTTTAGTAAAAAATGCATTTTAGGCATAGCTAATTCTTTGAAGAGTGGTTGTTCAAATGTTAGTACCTATTAGGTTGGTAAAAAAATAGATCATATATGCAGATTGTTTGCGAGAATCAGAAGCTTTTGATCTGCTTGTGCGGCGATATGTGAATAGATTTTATTAATAACAATGCTGTACTTGAAAATATGCCTCAGAGACGTTTAAGTATTTAGGAGTATCAAATTTTCTGTCGGAATTGAGTGAAAAATGGATCATGTTTGTTTGTTGCTTGAATGACAAATGTTCAGCATTCATAGGTCACATACAGTCGTGATTTATTCAGCGGGCAGAACGATCGGCCGGTCATCACAAAATTCGTTCTGCTTTGTGCGGTTAGCAGAACGATCGACCGATCATCGAAATGTTGTTCTGCTTTGTGCGGGTGAGTGCATTAATTAGAAAGTGAAGATTCAGTTCGCGTCAGTAAGCAGAACGATCGGCCGGTCATCGAAAATGTTGTTCTACTTTGTGCGGGTAGCAGAGAGATCGGCTGGTCATCGACAATTTTGTTCTGCTTAGTGCGGTCGGTAATTAAAATAATTAATGTTCGTTCGATTATGTTTTGAATTGATCAAACTACACGCTATACACGGCATACCGTTTACCAAAACGAACCCTGTCACAATACCTACCCCATATATCCAACATCCCAGTGATTTCTCGTGGAAGTGCAGATGACTCGTCGGCTTCTATCAAAGCGAGTATCACGTCAACAATTTCCTACCTATTCCTCAATTGACCTGCATTCGGACACGGCCGGCGCTGGTATTGCTTATTTTGGGTCACCAGTTCTTACACATTGAAGATGATGTTAGTCCCAAACTTCATCTGTTGGTTCTCTGTGTAATTACAGCTGACCTGGCAATAACGGAGTAGCAACCGTGGGCGGTCAATCATGCTCATGCTCATGCAATAACTTAGGTTTAACGGTGACTAAATTAATGAAAACCTCAATGTTCTTTTAAAGTTTTAAACATTTTTTTTAAACACGCCTCCAGACCGTCACCATCCGGCACAGTGCGCGCGTGTCTGTTGCGTTGCGTGTCTGCTGGACTTCAAAAACGCACCAG
The DNA here is from genome assembly GCF_024139115.2 of Armigeres subalbatus. Classification (NCBI taxonomy): domain Eukaryota; kingdom Metazoa; phylum Arthropoda; class Insecta; order Diptera; family Culicidae; genus Armigeres; species Armigeres subalbatus. The sequence goes on along the minus strand of NC_085140.1, from coordinate 291,823,084 downwards.
GGAGAAAGATCACGCAGCACATCACACCAACTCCTAACCAAACCGGCAGCCAGCAGTGCCATCCAAGCAGACGATTGATGCACGACAACGAGCGAGCAGAGCCAACAGACACGGACACATGGAATATGGAGCGAAGATAGGCTAATGAAGTATGTATGCCTATGGTGAATGGACGGCGCGCAGCTTCGAGAGAAGATGATGGAGTGGGTGGGAATCGATGGGGCGCACGGCGAACGAAGCGGGCACAGAAAGAAGAAAACAAAATACTTTCCATTCCAGTGATTTCATTTGTCGTCCAATGGTCACGGTAAGCAGATCGTTTGGCGCTTCCACCGAGTGAGGTGCCCTCGTCGAACTTCCGGAAAATCGGAACCAAAACAAACCCGCGGGAATAGTGTCTGTGAATATTTCATTCGGCAGTCATTATGTGACATTTATGCTAGGTGTAATGATTCGAAATCTCCGATAAATTGGTTGACAACAGTGAGCTCAAACTGTGAGTGATAATTGATTGTGTATGTCAGGCAACGTGTAAATAGTTGTCTTACGTGTGGACTGTGATCAACTGATTCGGTGCAGTGAGCAAGCCCGAAGCAGTCATTGTGTGTTTGCATTTTGTTCAACATTAGCTGCAACGAGTGTTCGTTTCTGGAATGGTTTATTGCATTTTCAATTAGCAGTTATTTGGAACAGCGCTTGCATCTGTTTCGTAGTCGCCGGTTCACCGGACCAGGTAGGTGCTAATAAGTGACAATCGATGGGAGAATAATGGAGTGAAATGAGGAGAAATTTCATGTTGTATTTGTATTTATATTGCTGTATGGCACGTTTTCGGATTATGCTATTTCTACTGGTCCTACTATACTTACTGAATACCTGCGGACTGTGTCATAAATGTAACGTTATGCTGGGAACGTGGATAATATCCGCAAAACAGAAGAAGGTCTGGTAATAACCAGTTTGGAACTTTTTTTTCGGTTTATGTTTCTCAGCTTCTGCCAGTAGTGATATGATGGAACACATTTTTGCATTTGAATGAGCGGAACGCAAATAGAGAAAGATGTTATGCGACAATCGAAAAAGCGCTTGAAGGCGTTTTCACACTAACGACATAGTAACGGTAACTTCGATTTCTTTGTGTGAAATGCAAGAATTAGTTGATTGTTTCGTTAATTTTTGAATTCTCTGAAAGTGTTTTTTTTTGCGCTACTTACAAAAGGAATTTCGGTCGTTGTTACAAATAGACCTTATTGAAGTCGTCAACATAAGCCATCAACAATCAACATGAGTAAATAATTTTTTTGTTAAATATCTTGGCTGTGCATATGCACAGCATATGTTTCGAAATGGACAAATTGATATGAAATTTGCGAAAAAGAATCCACGTGTCTTGGACGGACTCGACCCTCAACCTCCTACTCTCTAGATAGGCGTGATAACCCCTACACAACAAGACCACTTAAAGGTCACGTTTGCGGAAAAGCCATCAGAATCCTAGTACCAACCTCCGGTTAGCTCTTTATGCGCACTCTATGCCCCCCAGTAACGGACTGGGCGGGACGGTATAGAATGCGAATTCAATCGCACTCTGCTGTGCCAAAGGCTTGCTTGGCTAAAGCATTTGATGAGTTTGATTGCCTTTACGTAAGCTCGCTCTCGAATCCTCTCGTTTAATAAACAATGTGCACTCGCTTGGCTGTGGATATACAACAGTAAAGCACATGTGGAGATTGGGCAAATCAAGTATCCGAAAGATATTCAATTTGCAAAAAAGAGAGCTAACCGCAGTGGAGGTTGGTACTCGGATTCTGATGGCTTTTCCGCAAACGTGACCTTTAAGTGGTCTTGTTGTGGGGTTATCACGCCTATCTAGAGAGTATCTCCTAAGACACGTGAAATTCATCAATTTGCCCATTTCGAAACATATACATATGCACAGCCAAGATATTTAACAAAAAAAATGGTTTTCGTACGGCCGAGTTGCCGAATAATATGCAATTAATTATGAGTAAATAAGCCATGTTTGGTTGTGGCATGATATTGCACAAAACGATTGGGGTCATTTATTTTGGCAAGGGTGGAGGGATATCTGCAACCAGACACTCGAGAAGATAACTCATGTAGTGTGGGGTTGGGAAGTCCTACCTGTTTTACCACCGCACTAAAGCAAAAACTTTGTACTGTAATCCTGATCCCCATAGCCCACAATCAAGTAATACTTTAAGAGGGGGGGTTAGTGGGCATCGAGAATGGCTCTCACTTATGCTGTCGCACAAAGCATGGAATGTATACCATTTGAAAGAAAAAAACTTATGCCAATAATATTTAAAAATCAAATAAAATATATTGCGATCTTCCAAAAAGTTACGTTTTTTCCCTTGTTGGTTATTTTTTCGTACTACCGTGCTGAAGAACTGTAATCTCTATCTATAAATTGTCAGATAGTGGCATAACAGATGTCCTTACATGTATGCCGCAGAAACGGCATACATCATCTTGAAGTTTTCCTATAACAGCTTCAAGTAATATTTCCTATAACAGCTTCGGTTCGGCCACTGGCCTATTATAAGACCTGTTGTATATGTGTGAAGATCTTTTTTTTTAAATTTTTGTTGATTTAGTTTTGCTGCGTCGCAGCATGCGTGAAAAAATAAAAATGACAGTTGTGCTTTGCTTCCGTATTGAGTGGTGTGCCCCCGAAAACGCGAGCACTTTGAAACTTGGATTCCGTTAGGAGTGACCTTAAGACTGCCTCGCAATCAAGATGTTTTGTCAGATGTCCTCTATAGAATGTTACCAAGATTTGAGTTCCATTCTAAGAGAGCACAGCACGCAGGTGTACAAAATGGTTCGGGACCTATGAATTGTCGAGATGAACCAAGTTTTGCCAGCATATCAGTTTGCTCATTTTCTTCAATGCCACAATGACCAGGAACCCAATACAGGTTTACTTTACTACGACTAATCAAGGTTTGAAGTGACTGAACCAGGTATCTGGCACCTCCAATCCTACCCACTACGTTTGACAATAGCCAACATCTTTGAGTTTCCCATTGTTCGGTTGAAATTGGGTTTCCCACTGACAATTCTATTTTGTAAACAAACCACTATTCCGAACTGATTTTTTTCCAAATAGACGTAATTGTTTTACACCATTTTTGGAGAACTTGTCCGAAACTACGAATGCGAGGTGTGTTTCAACAAGTACAAATATTGATGCCTTTAATAAATTTTCATATATCGATCGGCACCAAGCGCTCTACTTCGCCAAAATATCACGATACTTGAAACATATTTTCAATGGGAGGTTTTTGATGACTACAATTACGCCTTCGTGTTAAATTAATCGATGATTTTGATGCTGACATCAAAAACATGGCCGCTTCGCAGACCCCTGGACTGAACACATTGCTTGTTGCTGATTTCAAAGTATTCAATGCGGTTTGACTGTTAGACATGTCTTACTAGAATGTCATCCACTACGTTTGAGGAATGCCTCCGAGAAGAACAATTTGTCAGTCGTCATCAAGCAGCCGTAATCGTAAGGGCGTTCCCCAATATGCCACGGTATAGACTGCGCATCCGGCGACTGACGAGGGTTTGGTGGTGGGGCTGGTAATCGAATCCATGACCATTTTAAGGTGAGCGTGTAGCCAACTACGCTACGGGACCCTCCTTTCTTTTTCACACCATAATGTGATGAAATTTAGGGCAATTTGCATTCGGTTGGAAATAACACAGTCATATTTTCCTCTAACCAATATAACTATATCATCCGAAAAGCCCATTATTTCAAAGCTTTGAGCCCAGCTGTTCGTTAACGATTAAAGACCACAATGGAGGTAATAGTACCTCCTCCTTGAGGACACCCTTTTACTGCTCTCACGCTAACTGATGAGCATCCAAGGTTAGCTTATATTTCTTTTTTATATCTTTATTAAAGAGACTTTCAGCCCAAGGTTGGCTCGTCTCGTATGGAAAAAAGCTGATATTTCTCATTTTGATAACATTTCGCACAGTCAATATCTTTCGTTCAATTGCATAAAATGGTAATATTTGCATACCGATGGAAACCTAAAGGCATAAGCTGATAGCTGGTGAAGAGATTTGATTTATTCTATCTATTGAAAAGTTTTTAATAATCATTTTACTTCACTCTATTAATCATAAATACTTAATTTTTAATTTATTTTATGGCGTTTAGACAAAAGTGGTTGGCTGTCAGTAGTCTAAAAAACCATGAAATATGAACTGGAAGCGTCACGACTGAAAACATCAGATTTGTTATGTAAATATCAATGTCTATAAAATTGATTAGAATTGAGTAATTTATACATAATATCAAGTTTACGAAAATGCTATTCTTGCTCACATTGTTGCTAATAGCCTGAAATCAAGCGATAAACTTTGATTTGTCTTGATATCATTCCTTGGAAAGTGGGGTGCCGACAACCGAAATTCATTCATTCATTTATTTAGTCTACATCTATTTAAACAGATAACACTGAATCCACAATTTGACGCCACAATACACGGTTCGAGGCCGCATATCTCGATCCTCGAATACGCCCCACGCTCGCCATGTTTTGCACCTGGTCTGCCCATCTCGCTCGCTGCGCTCCACGCCGTCTTGTACCTGCCGGATCGGAAGCGAACAACATCTTTGCAGGGTTGCTGTCCGGCATTCTTGCAACATGTCCTGCCCATCGTACCCTTCCGGCTTTAACTACCTTCTGGATACTGGGCTCGCTTTAGAGTTGGGCGAGCTAGTGGTTCATTCTTCGCCGCCACACACCGTCTTCTTGCACACCGCCAAAGATGGTCCTAAGCATCCGTCTCTTGAATACTCCGAGTGTTTGCAAGTCCTCCTCGAGCATTGTCCATGTTTCATGTCCGTAGAGGACAACCGGTCTTATTAGCGTCTTGTACATGACACATTTGGTGCTGTGGCGAATCTCTTTTGACCGCAGTTTCTTCTGGAGCCCGTAGTAGGCCCGACCTCCACAGATGATGCGCCTTCGTATTTCACGACTAACATTGCTGTCAGCCGTTAGCAAGGATCCGAGGTAGACGCATTCCTCGACCACCTCGAAGGTATCCCCGTCTATCGTAACACTGCTTCCCAGGCGGGCCCTGTCACGCTCGGTTCCGCCCACAAGCATGTAGTTTGTCTAACTTTTGTTGCTTCACGTTTCAGGCGGGTGTACAGTTCTACCACCTTTGCAAATGTTCGGCCGACAATGTCCATGTCATCCGCGAAACAAATAAATTGACTAGATCTGTTGAAAATCGTACCCCGGCTGTTACACCCGGCTCTCCGCATAACATCTTCTAGCGCAATGTTGAACAACAGGCACGAAAGTCCATCACCTTGTCTTAGTCCCCGGCGCGATTCGAACGAACTAGAGTGTTCACTCGAAATCTTCACACAGTTTTGCACACCATTCATCGTTGCTTTGATCAGTCTGATAAGCTTTCCAGGGAAGCTGTTCTCGTCCATAATTTTCCATAGCTCTACACGGTCTATACTGTCGTATGCCGCCTTGAAATCACCGAACAGATGGTGCGTTGGGACCTCGTATTCACGGCATTTTTGAAGGATCTGCCGTACAGTAAAGATCTGGTCCGTTGTCGAGCGGCCGTCAACGAAGCCGGCTTGATAACTTCCCACGAACTCATTCACTAATGGTGACAGACGATGGAAGATGATCTGGGATATCACTTTGTAGGCGGCATTAAGGATGGTGATCGCTCGAAAGTTCTAACACTCCAGCTTGTCGCCTTTCTTGTAGATGGGGCATATAACCCCTTCCTTCCACTCCTCCGGTAGCTGTTCAGTTTCCCAGATTCTGATTATCAGTTTGTGCAGGCAAGTGGCTTTCTTTTTCAGTTCCATCTTGATGAGCTCAGCTCCGATACCATCCTTACCAGCTGCTTTATTGGTCTTTAGCTGTTGGATGGCATCCTTAACTTCCCTCAAGGTGGGGGCTGGACTGACGTAGTCATCTCCTCCGCTGCCTTGACTTTCACTGCCTGTACTCTCAGCGCCATTCAAATGTTCCTTGTAGTGCTGCTTGCACCTTTCAATCACCACACGTTCGTCCGTCAAGGTGCTCCCATCCTTATTCCGACGCATTTCGGCTCGCGGCATGAAGCCTTTGCGGGATGCGTTGAGCTTCTGATAGAACTTGCGTGTTTCTTGAGAACGGCACAGCTGTTCCATCTCCTCGCACTCCGCTTCTTCCAGGCGGCGTTTCTTCTCCTGAAAAAGGCGGGTCTGCTGTCTCCGCTTCCGTCTATAACGTTCCACGTTCTGCCGGGTACCTTGCTGCAGCGCGACCGCCCGCGCTGTGTCCTTCTCCTCCAGAATCTGTCTGCACTCTTCGTCGAACCATTCGTTCCGTCGACTTCGTCCCATATACCCGACGTTGTTCTCCGCTGCGTCTTTAATGGCTGCTTTGACTGTATTCCAGCAGTCCTCAAAAGTGGCCCCATCGAGCTCACCCTCTTCCGAAATTAGTAACCATTTTGAATAGTGAAAATTAAAGTTTAATTGCGAATATTAAATTCAATGTTGAATAACAAAATAGAGTAAATTTAATTCGTAAATACGTAATACACTGAGCTTCTTCATCGTTTCACTTCGTTTAGGCAAATGACTGAAAAAAAAACCTTCCGTTCTTTGACTTCCGGTTTTCTTACTTACTTATGGATCCTGTACACCTCCGGTGGTGCAAAGGGCCGACTTGAAAGATCTCCATCCTGAGCGATGCCCGGCTATCGCTTTAACCTGTTGCCAGGTTAGATTTCGGTCGACTTCTTTTATTTCTTTATTGAGGCTTCGCCGCCATGAGCCTCTGGGTCTGCCTCTGCTGCGATGTCCCGCTGGGTTCCAGTCTAATGCTTGCTTACAGATTTCGTTTCCGCCCCTACGTAGAGTGTGGCCGACCCAGCCCCACTTCCGATCCCGAATTTCTGTTGTTATCGGCCTCTGGTGACAACGACGATGGAGCTCGTTGTTTGAGATCCAGTTGTGAGGCCACCAGGCCCGAATTATATACCTCAGGCATCTGTTAATGAACACCTGCAGCCGTTGAGTGTTCTCCACTGATACACACCATGTTTCGCTAGCGTATAACAGCACAGATTTCACGTTAGAGTTGAAAATTCGTATTTTGGTGCGTTCACTTATCTGCCTGTTTTTCCAGATATTTCTTAAACTCGCAAAGGCAGCTCTTGCTTTCTTGATCCGTGCGCCTATGTCGATCTTGGTACCGCCGTCTGACGCCATTTGGCTACCAAGATATTGGAAGCTTTCAACATTCTCCACTGGTTGCCCGGCTACTGTGAAACTGGAAGGACCCAGTCAACATTTTGATACGTATTGCAAATGATATAGGTTTCCATATGCCTACAATGAATCATGTATATAATGCACCAAACTGCCATATACCTACTAAAGTGGAGGCCATATACGTACTGAATAATGACTTGCTTGAGTTTTCGTAAGCATTAATACGATCTGGTGAAGAGTAAACATAAAAAAATATAACAAGCCCAGTATCAAACATTAGACCTCTGGATCTAAAGGCCGATACCCTATCATCGGTGCTACTAAGCAACTCTTGAAAAGCAGAACTATTTTGACAATCACAGTGTAGATGAAAGTTTAGTACTAACAAGAGCTTCGATATTACAAATTACGATACATATAACATTTATACGATTTAAGTACGTCGTTGTTACATGTATAAACGTGACTTGAATCGCATATGAAAACTGTATGCAACTATTTCGATAATGTTCATGCATAACAACGATTACGCAGCATTCCAAATGATTCTGCGCACATATTTACGATATTGAAACGTCAACAACAGCAAAGTTTTATTTCACCGTGTTTACCTCCGAAATTGTTTTATTTAGTTGTATTTCAAGTTCTTACACGCAGTTTTGGCATTGAAACGGAACGGTAATCAGCAGCGCAATAGCACTTTATGGATAGATCGGCGCTTAAGCATATCGAAAGCAATGAAGTAAGTAAAAATGAATTAATTTGTCGATAATATTCAGTGGGCGTACAGGCGTACAGGAGTAAGTAGCTATATACGTGAAACGCTCATCAATATACGATTTGTATAACAATGCACGTCCGTATAAACGATATTTCCGATTCAATCCGATCAAACCGATATTGTTTATTTTGATTTATGACTTTCTCGAAATGAATCGTAAATATTCCAAATTCAGGTATTAGATACGATAGTTATAATATTTTGGCCACCTTTATTAGTGCTTATATACGATTTTGATACTAAATAGCATCATATGCGATGAAATTTGTCTTTTCATATACGATCTGTGGTTGGCTGGGGAGTCACCGTGTTTACATCCAACGATTTGGTTTTGTTGACGTTGATGACTAAACCTGCCGAGGAGGAGCGATCGGCAAGGTCGTTGAGCTTACTCTGCATATCAGAGCGCCGTTGCGCGAGTAGTGCAACGTCATCCGCCAATTCGAAGTCGTTTAGGTGCTCCATGGTTATAGGCTGCCATAACAGCCCGCGGTTTGGTTCACGGTCAATCGCATCTACCAGAATCTCATCGATTACGATGAGGAACAGTAACGGTGATAGAATACATCCTTGCCTCACACCAGCTACGACCCGGATAGGGTCGGACAGGACCCCATTGTGCAGCACTCTACACGAAAAGGCCTCGTACTGTGCTTCGATGAGGCCGATGATTTTCTCAGGAACTCCCTTGCGTCTCAGGGCGCCCCACATATTCTCGTGATTGAGACGGTCGAAAGCCTTTTCGTAGTCAATGAATACCAAGTAAAGGGACTCTTGGAATTCGTTGACCTGCTCCAAAATGATGCGGAGCGTGACAATATGGTCCACACAGGATCTTCCGGCACGGAATCCGGCTTGCTGCCGCCGGAGAGTCGCATCGATCTTCTCCTGAATCCGGGCTAGGATAATTTTGCACAGAACTTTGAGAACGGTACACAGCAACATAATGCCTCGCCAGTTATCGCATACAGTCAGGTCACCCTTTTTGGGCACCTTCACTAAGATACCTTGCATCCAGTCGACCGGGAAAGTTGCGGTGTCCCAGATATTACGAAATAAACGATGCAGTAGTTGAGCGGATGTCATGGGGTCAGCTTTGAGCAGGTGGTGATGGTCTGGCTGGCACTTGAAAAAGTTGTTCGAAGTGCTCGAACCAGCGTTTCAGCTGGTCAGTTGGGTCGGTCAATAACTGATCATTCGCGTCTTTCACAGGCATCGTTGCATTCATCTTCGCCCCGCTTAAGCGTCGTGAGATATCGTAGAGGAGGCGAATGTCCCCGGTTGCGGCTGCTCTCTCTCCTTCGTCGGCCAGAGAGTCTGCCCACGCTCGCTTGTCCCGTCGACATGAGCGTTTTACTTCCTTCTCAAGAGCCGCGTATCGTTGACGGGCTAAGACTTTGGCTCCTCTGGTTTTCGATCGCTCTATCGCGGCTTTGGCTTCTCTTCGCTCCTCTATCTTTCTCCAGGTCTCATCGGTGATCCATTGTTTTCTCTGGGTGCGTAGTTCGCCCAGATTGTTCTCGCTGGTGGTGATGAAGGCATTCTTGATGGCGGTCCATTGGTCTTCCACGCTGCCACCTTCCGGAATATCTGCAGCACGCGTCTCCAGTTCTTCAACGAAGGACCGTTTCACCGTGGCATCTTCCAGTCGGCGTGTGTTGAATCGTCGTCCAACTCTTTCCTCCTGCCGACGAATCCGCGCAATGCGCAGGCGTATTTCGCCGATGAGGAGGTGATGATCAGACGCGATATCGGCACTACGTTTATTCCGTACATCAAGAAGGCTCCGTTTCCATTTTCGGCTGATGCAGATGTGGTCGATTTGATTTTCTGTAAAGCTGTCACGGGAGACCCACGTGACCTTGTGAACCGGTCGATGACCCCCGAAGCGACCCCCGATCACTGTGTCGTTTTCACCTCAAAATTCTACGAACAGCTCTCCGTTTTCGCTCATTTCTCCGAGACCATGGCGTCCCATAATGTGCTCATGGTTCGAGTTGTCGGATCCGATCTTCGCATTGAAGTCGCCCAAACAGATCTTGATATCACCCTTCGGAATTCTATCTACGACGGCATTGAGTTGACTGTAGAAGTTCTTTTTGTCTTACAGATCGGCAGCATCGGTTGGCGCATAACATTGGATTATAGTAAGGTTTACTATGGGCCCTCCTTAGCCGTGCGGTAAGACGCGCGGCTACAAAGCAAGACCATGCTGAGGGTGGCTGGGTTCGATTCCCGGTGCCGGTCTAGGCAATTTTCGGATTGGAAATTGTCTCGATTTCCTTGGGCATAAAAGTATCATCGTGCTAGCCTCATGATATACGAATGCAAAAATGGTAACCTGGCTTAGAAACCTCGCAGTTAATAACTGTGGAAGTGCTTAATGAACACTAAGCTGCGAGGCGGCTCTGTCCCAGTGTGGGGATGTAATGCCAATAAGAAGAAGAAGAATAGTAAGGTTTCGGACCCGTGTTCTAAATCTGGCAACGATTATCCTTTCACTTATAGGTTCCCACTTCATAAGCGCAGAGTGTGCCTGAGCGCTTAGTAGGAAGCCAACTCCGCGATGCCGGGGAGCGTGTTCACCTCGTAAACCAGAGTATAGCAGAACTTGTCCCGACGGCGTTCTGTGTTCTCCAAAGTTTGGCCAACGGACTTCACTCAGTCCCAGGATCTCTTCCGGTTTTCACTTGATTGAAAAATGTTTTCTTTGCCAAACGAAACATAGGCTTCTGTTTGGATCGATAGTCGGCACAAAAAGAACGTTCTTATTAAATTGGATCAAAAAACACTTTTTATTTTTTTTTATGGGGTGCTCTCTTGTTCCGTTCTGTTTGATGCCCTGATGCTCTGGGCAAAATTTTAGCCAAATCGATCAACTACTTAGTTAGAAGTTTATATGGAAAAACAATTAAAAAAGCTATGATAATCATTCAGTTATTGTATAATTAAATACATAATGTTATGCTGAAAGTTGCGGGAAGATTCGAGTTCAAGCGGCAAAGTTATTAATATTTTACTAAAGTGCTGTTTGCGTGAATTAATTACTTTTCTAGTGTACAAGGAACGAAATTTGCTCAAACTATACTTCAGTAAAACCAAACTGACAATCTACAAAACGCTCATTAGACCGGTAGTCCTCTACGGACACGAGACCTGGACGATGCTCGTGGAGGACCAACGCGCACTTGGAGTTTTCGAAAGGAAAGTGCTGCGTACCATCTATGGTGGGGTGCAGATGGCGGACGGTACGTGGAGGAGGCGAATGAACCACGAGTTGCATCAGCTGTTGGGAGAACCATCCATCGTTCACACCACGAAAATCGGAAGATTGCGGTGGGCCGGGCACGTAGCCAGAATGTCGGACAGAAACCCGGTGAAAATGATTCTCGACAACGATCCGACGGGCACAAGAAGGCGAGGTGCGCAGCGGGCAAGGCGGATCGATCAGGTGGAAGATGACTTGCGGACCCTCCGTAGACTGCGTGGTTGGCGACATGTAGCCATGGACCGAGCCGAATGGAGAAGACTCTTATATACCGCACAGGCCACTTCGGCCTTAGTCTGAATAAATAATAAATAATACTTGAGTAAAATGCAGTAATAACGTTGCCGGGTGAACTCTAATCTTCTCGCGGTTTTCACCATAACATTCTGTATCAAATTGTACAAGAATTGAATGAATATCATATCATAGTTCCTCATCGTAAATAGTGTATTTCAACTGCAAATTACTTTTTTTTCGATGTTCCTGCATATATTTTTTTTCCAAATAAACTGCCAACGAGTTGCACTGCCCAAATGTTGACCGATTTGACTAGAATTTTGCTCGGGAGAAAAATCCTCATTAACTTCCGTATTGGTTTCCTCCTCTACTGATTGAAATTCCTCACGTTCACTGAATTCATCCAACCAATTCATCCTTGTACCTTTTGGATTATTTTATAAAATTCAATCAAAAATCCTTTGATTAATTATCCATTTTATTAAATTTCCTATTACCGACCTGTAGTATTGAAATTCGCTTTCAACATGCGACTAAATTTCCATTCGACTAAATGACCTTTCGACTTAATGTCCATTTGACCAATGTCCTTTCGGCCAAATGTAATTCAACTAAACGTCATTCGATGAAATGGCATTTGATGAACTGTCGTTCAACGAAATGTCGTTCGACGAACTGTCTCAAAGCTTGCAAAACCACATGACACGATATCTCCGAATAATCTATATGACCATGCATATTGTAGAATCCTTGCAGCTCACCCGCGGAATGCCTGTTGCCGGGACGAGGGCAGTGTCCACTATGCTGCAGTTGTTGGTGTTGTTCAAAACGTATACCACCAACGCTGTAGTTTCGACAGAATCTGTTCAGCTGCTAATTATATCTCGCCAATACAAACCGGGAAGCAGGGATTGAAGTTATCATTTCATTATCATTTGGGATTCAGCCAAGAAGACATTCTAGATGCTGAACTCAAAAATGTGTTGTGTGGTGGAGTCCTAGCATTATGTTACAACTTTGTCTAACAGTGCATTGCCCTATGTCTGACATTTACAGCGTTAAAAGCTTGCAACAGGTTGCATTCGACGCGGAATCCTTCCTAAATTTGCATTTTGCTATTGAAAATTGGCCCAATCGGCCATTGCATTTCGGAGTTGTTAGAAAAACATTATTTTTTTTCCCCATTTTTCCCCCCTTGGAATTTTTTTTTTTTAAATCGAGTTTTTTTTTTTCTGAAGCTGTTGCAATGCATTCAAATGAACGAAATTGAATGTGAATTGATGGAAATAGCTGAATCTATCTCCCTAAAGTCCATTTTTGACCTCTCTTATGTGATTTTCTTGTTACTCTTATGTGTTTTCTTGTTTTATAATACACGAGAAAGACACCATCACCGCTAGGTGGATTATTCTGTTTTTTTTTTTAATTCATGTAGACAAAAGTCAGATGAATACAGTCGCAAAAAAATAACATTATAGACCTGGAATGGGAACCTGGGTTGCTGCCCAAATACATTTTCTACCTCTTTTTAAGGACATAGTTGGAAGAGTACCACGATGGCAGTCAATATGGCACCGGACCTTCCACGGGTCAACCCCACACCTCCCGCACTCCTCTCCCTCCAAAATTCGAATGCATCGAACAAAAGTATAATATTCAAATTACTAACCTGTTCACAGCATATTTATTCACTTCCCGTGTTTCATGTCACATGTTTCTTCAAAAAGTCCTATGAATTTCGGCTTGAATTTTATCGTAAATCAGCAGTTTCGTGCCAATTTAATAGCCGTTTGCGATTCGGTGGGCTTATCACTGCACTTCACTTCTTCTCAAAGGGCATCGAAAAATCAAGTTTTTACTCACTTCGCACATGGGCTGCCCGAAATGTTGATAGAATGCAAATTAAACATCACTTTTTGAAATCAGTCACTCGTTTGAACCGAAAACTTAATATAAACTGCTATTTTTGCCCGAAAAAACGATTAAAAACTGACCGCGGAGCGAAAGTAAACACCGGCAGCGGCAGCAGCAAACTAATACATAGGGTGGTTCAAAAAATGATTTTGCTCCGCCGCGCTCAGTCGATTATGATTCATTAATTTGGGTGTCATCCGATGGTTTGGGTTGGTTTGAATAGAGGCTTACCGTGCACAGGTCGTTTCAGGTTTGTATGACAGTTGATATGGCGAGGTTGAATTTTACATTATTTTGATTGTGGCACTCCGTCATTGTGCGCTGGCGAGGGGGGAGACCATATGACTGGATGAAGTATTCAAGAGCTTTAATTCCATAGACAATGGACATTGAATGGTCGTTTCAATGGTTGGGAGTCGATTTTAATCGAGGTTGCGAATCTTTAGCATGATAATTAGGATTATTTTTTGCGTTACATAATCAATGGATCTTTCCTGCGGTGCGGTTTTCGTTCAGTGAAGTCTCCGGAATGTTATTTTAAGCTATGTTGGTTTTCTTTTCGCCAGCGTTTGGAGGAGAGGCGCTGTAGCCAGTGTAATGAAAGGTTTAGTTTCTCATACTAGTTTTCATACAAACTTGAGTCGGCTAGTGTTCTTCACCCGTAACGCTGGGTAGACAGCTTTACGTGGTGTGTTACGGGGTAAGATCTACCACGGTTACATTGCCAGCTACAGGCAAATCCTGACCCAACGAATACCTTCCTTATTATCCAACTCCGTGGTACTTATGAGGGTGTCGCTAAGTCGGTGGCCTCTCGTTAAGTAAGCATCACATCAACACTTCCTTCCTCTCCCTAGTTACGGTGAAGATGGGCGTGGCCAGGAGTAGTAATCCTCATGCTTTTGTTATTTTTGTTAAAGACTGGAATCAAGGACCACTCCACTCCATGATTTCTGATAGCATTCTAGATAAGGATCTCAAAAGTAAAACATGAGTATCACTAGTTTCCAATCTACGAATTACACCGTAACAATGCTAATGCTAATGCTAATGCTAAAACTTGAGTCGGCTAGTGTTCAACCAGTTTTTGTTCAAATCGGTTTTTGGAGGACACTCGGAGAGTGCGATGGAATCGAGTGAGCGTGGTGGAGCTGGGTAGTTTTTTGAACCACCCTACTAATATTCTTTGTTTTTTATAAATACGACACCAATACTACTACAGTATATTGTACCAATTTACCAATTTATTGTACTTTCAAAACTTTGTTTTGGTACTCAACCCACCTTCACCTTAATAGACAATCATACACTATACAAATAAATTTCGTAATTTTCAAACAAGGCTCTTCAATACAATTTGGCTTGGCGTTGAAGAGCACGATCACGTTCCGTTTCACATCGCATGGATGGGGCTCATAAATCGTCCATCGGCTAGGTAGTAAGGTAATTTGTCCTACAGTTACTTCATTCATATTGCATTCAATTAATTCCTCTGCAATTGCATCGGGTGGATTTTGAAACGTGTCATATGCAAGGATAATCCTTTGGGATAGAACACATAAAGATATTCATTTATCTCATTATGCGTCACAAGTAGTCTGTATACAGATTGCCAATAGTTATAAATTAGGTTAAGTTTAGTTCAAGTTGAAAACATTGTAATTCCTACATGGTTCTATTCAACCAGAGGAAAAATCCCAACCGCCAGATGCAATTGAAATGTATTAATAATAACTAAAAATGGAACATAGCAAATAAGGATGATAGTGTTAAGAAAACACGGAACACAGTCTAAGAGATGAATGCATGTATTGAGTAATTAACTAATAAAATTAGTAAAAAAAAATCTGAAGCTGGTTAATTTTTTTCTGCACGAATTTTACGTTTATTCACTGAGGCTTGCTGATAAAAATTTATAAAGATAAGAGTGGCGCAAAGACAAATTAGGATAACCAATATTGGTGTTTTCACCGCAGCACAACGGTCGCCGAGAGGGAAAAAGTGAAACGAATGACGTGTTTGTGGCCGCAAAAATGCAGCCCGGTGGCATCCCTATCTCACACAATAGGTTTGTTTTGCAGCCAACATTGCGCGACCGTATCCCTCTGACAGTTCTGTATCCTAAGGTGAATCAAATGTGATATTTGTAAACAAAACACATACTATCATGAATTTTACACTGAGATGTTGGCTGCAAAAACATGGCGTCATGCCACCCACCTGCAAAAATGCAACTCGCGTTTTGCATGTCTCAAGCCGAGAGATTAGAAAGATGAGGAAGTTCCACAACCGTCAAACACTAGAAAAAAAAAGTTAAATAATGGTAACTGCGTGTTTTTCTGAGAAGAGGTTAACCAAAGCTCTGATTAATCCACCCAGCGGTGTAGTACGTCTTTCCTGGATATAGGAACCAGCCAAGGTGGGAGAGTTCACATTTCAGCACTCCAAAATACATTCACAGCCATGAATTGAAACATGGGAAGGAACAAAAGGGACAATAATACAACAAAATGCACAGAGGTTGCTATGCTCAATTATGCAAATTGAGCGCTCAATTGGTTGAATGACGATTCACACTTGGGCTTTGAAATTGAGCTTGTTAAACGGATTCAAAACGATCCGATCGTGGAGGCCTCAGCAGTTGCATTGTTTTGTCTGATACACATCGGTTAGAAACATTGTTGGTCAATCAACGGAGTTTAGAATTTTGCCAGATTTTGATTAGTGGTACAGTAGATGCATAAGTGTTAGATTGATAATGACGCTTGAAATCTTGATCAACATGTTTTGTTGAATATCGTACTTTACGTGTAAGATTTACATGTTGTTTATCACAGTAACCCAATGTTCATACTTCAGAGCAACAAGCCAAAACAATCAAGTTGACATTCAAAGTACCTATTCAACCCTTATTACGCAAAATTCGGATAACAAAGTTGATTCAAAAGTTTAAGATTGCTAATGTGACTAACCTCTAGATTAGCTCGACCTGGCAGCTAAAGTAGCGGTGTGTGAAACCGATGTTGATGATGAAACGAAATATGCACTATAACATGATGCCCAATTGAAGCTTGTTGAAGCATAATTTGGCAAAATAATTTAAATGACTACAGCGCCATTAGCATTCTAGTACTTATGCTTCTACTGGTACTGGCTAAAATTTATTGATTTCACAATAATATAGTAGGGGAACAGACGGCTTTGGCAAGTTTTGTTCTATTATTGGCAGGGGGGTTTTTGTCGACCGAATCTTATGAAATTTGGTCACAATATTCTTTGATATGCAAAGAATGTTGAGGCCAAATTTGAAAAAAATCAGTCATAAAAAACCCCCCTGCCAATAATACAACAAAACCTGCCAAAGCCGTCATTCCCCCTAAGTAAAACCTGATTTGAAAATTTTTCGTCGCATTCCACCGAATATCTTAAGTTTTGACAAGCAATTCAGCTTATTTCTTAAGGGTTTAAATGTTCGTAAACATGTATAAATAATAGTAATATGGTATTATTAGTCGAAAAACATCTTATTCTACCAATTTCAAACAATATATACATATTTCAACTATTTTTTAATCGAATTTTTCCGTTGTGCCATTATGGGCACATTTAAACGCATTGCATCCCATAGTGGAGGTAGTCCAATGTTTACATCTGACAGCCAAGAAATAAATCAACAACACGTAAAGTTTTCTCGTATTTTCGGCGTAATCAAAGGTAAAAACAATGGTTTATTGCAAAGTATGCATAATTATTGCTTTCTATTTCACTAGACAATGGATGCGTATGCAAAAACTGCACCTAAATATGATGAAACAGCTATCTCCCGCTGTATGGAGCTGGACACCTCCGAACAGAAAACTTTGTATGCGGCGTGCAAAACATACGGTATCCCTCAGTCTACCGTTCGCTACCGGTTCAGTGTGAAATGAATCAAAAAGGTTCGGGAAGGGCCGCTAACTGTCTTCAGCATGAAAGATGAGCAGAAAATGATGCAGTACCTGATTGCGATGGAGAAGAAAGGGTTCTCGGTTGTGAAAAAACTTCTCCTGTATAGGGGAAAAGCTTCTGTGAACAAAGCTCCTTACCGAATCTGTTCACGGACAATGCTCCAGGAAAGTTTTTGTCTACGAAATAATTTAAACTATTCATTCATTATTATCGGTCGTAGGCCGAAAATGGCTAAAGGGATTTCTTCGTCGACATCTCGAGATCACCTTCCGTGCTCCAGAAACTGTTTCTTCCACCAGCGCAAAAGGCTGACTGAAAGAGGCTGACATTCGTGGATGGTTTACAAACTTAATATCCTACTTGGAGGACAACAACTTCATGGCAGCAGCACTGGATCCTACTCGAGTCTACAACGGCGATGAAACGTCGTTCTTCCTACATCCGCAAACGAAAGCCGTACTTGCAAGTCGTGGGAGCAAGAACGTGTACGAGTGTGAACATGCTGACGGTCACACGAACATAACTGTAATGTTTACATTTGGGGCGGATGGATCAGTTGTGCCTCCCAGTGTCGTTCTTCCCATGCAGCGCTTGTCTGGAGCGATCCTGCAGCATTTTCCGGGAGATTGAGGCGTAGGAAAGAGTGAAAAAGGATGGGTGGATAGAATCAACTTTATGTTGTACATCCGGAACGTATTCTACCCGCATCTCCAGAAGTAAAAGGTTTGATTTCCGGTGCTGTATTATGTTGACGGCCATTCATCTCATACTGCTGCGGAGGTGGCTGATCTATGTTTGAACTTAGGGATCGTTTCGGTTGCGTTGTATCCAAATACCACTCGAATTATGCAGCCGGCCGATGTTGTCATATTTAAACCACTCAAAAGTGCCTGGAAACGAGCTGTATGTGAATGGCGAATGGAAAACGAAGGAGAGAATCTTTCAGTGAAACACTTTCCGACCGTACTGAAAGTTGCGATGGACAAAGGAATAACAAGGGCTAGTATCACGAACGGATTCAGAGTTTGTGTTTTGTTTCCTTTTGGCGCCAATAATGTAGACTACGGAAAATGCATTGCCAGGTCAGCAGCACAGAACGGAGATAATTTTGCAGTAGATGATAAAGTGGCGAACGATCCTGTAGTACCTGAGATGTTGCCTGAACTGAACGTGCAGACTGACGAACACGGTGTGATCCTGGATGATTCAGTAATCATTCATATAGCTACGATTCAAGTTGCAATTGATTGTATTGGCAGGGAGCGCATTAATGCATTCGGTGGTAATTTAGTTGAATCTCAGGAAGAAGCTATCATTCGACAGCTTTACGATATGCTGCTGATGCCATTCGATTCACAAAATGCTGAAGCAAACTACGAAACCCAGGAAATATCGTTCTCGTTGAATTCCACTCCTGAAGATAACTCGGCATTTGATGAAGGGAAGGGAGAAGATTTTGCTGATCTGGATAAGAGTGACCAAACGCGTCACAGCGTTTTGCAAGAACGAAATGGAAATGAACTACCAGGTCGTAAAATGAGCATATCCGAATTGCTTCAAACGCCGCCTACCCCTCGCAGGGCCAGCAACCATAGAAATTACAAGAGAAAATACCACCCGGTATTGACTGCATCAGAGCGGCTTGATGAACTTCGGCGTCTTGAGGAAGAGAAGGAAAATTAAGTAGCAAGGAAGAAAGCCAGAGCAGAGGAAAGAGAACAAACGAAGATCAGAAATGCACAACTAATCTATCAGATTTAGAATTCTTCAGTAATCTATCAAATTTAGAATTCTGATAGTTTACCTGCAGTGAGCGATGTGATAAATAATTTTGGATCAGTTAAAATTGGAACAACTTTGACGTTTTTCCGTTTATCTGGAAAGTATGCCAATTGAAAACATTTGTTAAATAAATTAACCAAAAAGGATAAAGAGCTCTCAGGAAGTTTTTTGATAAGTATGTATAAAATACCATCATCACCCGGGGCTTTCATATTTTTAAATTTTCTAGTAATAGACAGGCCTGGTAGCGGGTCATTTTTTAGTGACTTGGTCACTATTTTGAGTCTACTCACTAAAAAGCAAGCTAAAAAGTCACTATTTGCATCCAAAAGTCACTAAAGTCACTATTTTTGCATTGCATGTTGTAAAAAAGTTCAAAATAAAAATCATTTGTACCTAGGTATTATGATCAACCAAATCAAATGTGTTAACGGGTTTGGTGGTCATGGTATGGCTACCACTTCTGCTTCTTACGCAAAAGGTCGTGGGTCCAATCCCAGGCCCTTCCTATTTCTATCTTCTACGTTACATCTTGACTAGTTATGGCGGTTCGATATCTGAGCGACAAAGTTCGTTTCTGGCGTCCAATTTACATATACCACCTTTCCATCACTACCACATTAGCAATAACCCGTTAACCAAGACGAACCTATGCTATGAAAACCTATAGATTTCAATTAACATCCGCATGAAATCGTGGCGAGTCCAGAGGCGTTCTCGGCTTACAGTGTGCGAGTGACTGCATCATCAATTCCTTCCCATCCTCGATAGACCGTGAGGACGTGACCAGCGCCGTTATCGACCATTTAAAATACAAAAGCTCTCGGACTGCGTACATTGAGGTTGGAGAGCAAATCCCATGCTTCCATCCATTGGTTCCCTGTGCAATTACGATTGTTCTGGTCAATCACGGAACTACAAAGTGCACGGTCATCTTACCCATGATCAATCAAAACAAATGTGGATCTGGTAGCAATATATTGAATTAGGGAAATATGCATCCAAAAAGTTCCAAGTGTGTTGTGGAAATCGTGAGGTTATTTCCGATTCATGTCAACTATGATCATTTTTTCACGAATTTTGTTAAAATGCGAAATGCGAACCTCAAGTAAAGAGTTTTGGTACCAGAACCACGTAGTCTGCGTAGAATAATGAGCAATGAGGGCGTCGATGTTAAATAGTTCTTAAATCCGTTTATGATTGTTAAATCCGCCTTGCGACACTTCGAGATAATTGTCAAAAAAAATTGTGGGAGTGATTCTATTTATTAACAATTAAGAAAAGATAGTCAAAAAACTAGTGTGGAGGTGAATGAATTGGTCGGAGTTCTCAAATCTAAAACAAAACCAAAAAGCTAATTAGATTTAAAAGATTTTTCAACTCGAGATTTTTTGGCCACATATTTTTAATTAACTTTAATACTAAAGTCTGCCATTTAGAAATTAAAGAGTTTTTGGTTTGGTTTTATTGGATTTTCAAAATTTCCCTCAGAATTTCATTTGAATTTGTTATTAAACCGTAGTTCAATAACAGGTAAAATCGTATTTTAAAAATTTCTTCATTATTTTAATTACTTTGTATTTTTTCAAACAAATGATCATACCAATTATTTATAAGCTTTGTGAGTCCAAATAGCCTAGGAATCTGAAAGATAAATTTATATAATTCTTTAGCTGTAACTTCGAGTTCATATTAAACAACAAATGTTGTTGTAATCATCCACATAATTTTGTGATACTCATGAATCGCGGACGCTGGCCTACTGCTTTCATCCTCTCCCTTCTTACGATGAAGATGGGCGTGGCCAGTAGCAGTAATTATCATGCTTTTGTTGTTTTTGCCTTTTCTTGATTTCTGATAGCATTCTACTTAAGGATTTCAAAAATGACACACTAGTTTGCAATCTACGAATTATACCGTAACAATGCTAATGCAACTTGTAGTTCTATACTCGATTCAAAACAACATACAAAAGTCACTATTTGGTCACTTTTTCTGCAATTGAAAAGTCACTATTTGGTCACTTTTTTGTCATCGTTGGTCACTAAAGTCACTATTTTGAACGGCATTCATCGCTACCAGCCCTGAATAGATCTTACTTCATCCAAATTAGTTCCCAACGAAAGGTCAAAAACATTCTCTTGATCGAGAATGTCTTCGAAGCTCCGTGTGACCTGATCCTCAATTGGACTAGTGAGACCTAGACTAAAATTATGGGCACTCTCGAACTGCTGAGAAAGTTTTTGAGCCTTTTCGCCATTTGTTAATAAAATTTTATTTCCCTCTTTAAGCGCTGGAATTGGCTTTTGAGGTTTTTTAAAAAGAATTTTCGTTAATTTCCAAAAGAATTTCGAACTGGGATCCAATATCGAGACATTATTCTCAAAGTTGGTATTTCTCAGAATAGCGAAACGTTTTTTAAATTTCATTTTGCATATCTCGCCAAATAACTTTCAACGCGGGATCGCGAGTTCTTTGGTATTGCCTTCGCCTCACATTTTTAAGACGGATCAGTAGCTGAAGATCGTCGTCAATAATAATGGAGTTGAATTTAATTTCACATTTAGGAATTGCAATGCTCGCTTAACTTTTCAAAAGGACCTAAGTAACATTTTTTTCATGAATTGATTTGAATACTGCAATCAATAGCTTTCGTGTGATTCTGTAGGAGATAGGAGAAGAAATAATGTCAACGTTAGATTTAGAAGGAATATCTGAAGTCTCCAGCTTCCTTCTATTTTTTCCATGCTTGGGCAGGAAGGTCTTGAAACCTTGTTTCTTTGAAGGAAGTGGAGAATTCAGAGACTCCCCTTCCTCTTGTTTTTATTAATGCTCATAGCTGAGCGTGGAGACGTGATCTTCTAAGAAGTTTTTTCCCAGAACGGTGTCCCTGCAGGATTACCACCGCTTGTCGGAATTTACTTCCGCAAACGGGTCCAACGTAAAACGAAGGCACGGGTCCTTGCAAAGATCGTAACGGGATCAGTGGGTACAAATAGCGCTGAGAAGCACTGTTGAAATTAAAATAGCTTCGGGTAGTATTAAAAACTTCCTTCCGCAAAGAGAGAAAAGAACCGCACAGTACGAAAGCACGATGCGGTCTGATAGTTCTCCATCATTTCATGTTTAGTTCAGTTATATTCTGAAACGTATTGAAGCCTTCTACCATATGACATAAAAAATGCATGTACGTTGATTTATTTATACATTATTAGAATCAAATCTGAAATGTGATGACTAATTGCGCCACTATCGGTGCATTTACCCTACAAGTTTGATAAATTTATTATCATGGCTTGTTATGATTCTGAACAGTTTTTGCCTCTCTTTTATCGTTGTTCGTTATCTATTGAGAGCGATTTCTGCAAACCCTGTTTAAAAGTATAGAATTGCTAATGTCGAGACCAAGTTTACTTGGACCTAGCCAAAGTACCGGCTCTATAAGTGTCAAACCGAAGTGGGTGATAAAAATAAACATGCACTACAACACAATGTGTAATACACGGCGATTTCAAGCTTGTTGAAGCATATTTAAGCAAAATACTTGAAATAGCTACAGCGCCACTAGCGTTCTAGTACTTATACTTCTACTATTGGAACGATCGAAAACTGTAGACTTGCAGTTGACTATAAAATAAAACGGATTCTTAATCTTATTCATTTTAATGAGTCTACAACATTCCAAGTTTTACTTGGCCTGCTTTCAACTGAGTTCTAGTAGCATTTCCACAGTTATGAATTGAATTAGATAGGGGAACTGCTCCTGGATTTCATCTCATGGCTCCGATTTTCATCCCATTAAAAGCAAAGCAAGTGAAAGGTATTTGATTTATTTCTCATTTTTATGATTTTTTCAGCAGTGAGCATGCATGTTGACAAAAAGAAGCGACGAAATTGGTGCCGTATTTCTTTGTTTCGCGATGAGATGAATATATGTTCAGTGAGATGGAGATCGGAACAGTGCCCCTACCTGCCATAGCGAGAATGACAATTTATGTGTATCTTTTGTGGCAAGTATATGGGGAAGGTTCCTTCATCAGTGCTTCCACCTGGAAAAGTTTAGAGAAAAAGTCGAACCACGGAAATTTGACATGACATGATATAGAAAATGAGAATTAAAATGTCTCTAGAACGTTATAGAAATTTGTTTGTCAAACAATTTTTAGTTTGTGGGGTTAGAAATTCAACAATCTTAAGCATTAACTGCTTATTCGAAAAAAATATAAAAATCAAGATATCATGTCTATTTTGTGTGCTTTTTAAATTCTAACCCCGTAAACCAAGATTTTTTTGGGAAACGTCCTTAATTTTTGTTTTATAATAAAAATATACTTCATTTTCTATACCACACCGTGTGAAATTTCAATGATTCTATTTTATCTCTCGATGACAGCTGGTGGTCTTCTCCTCCACTATTGAGTACATTGTAAGCATGAGTTGAGAATGCATCGCACCGGAAAACATCCTATACTAGATCAAGAATCGAAGAACTACTATGAATTTAGTAGAAACTGCAGTCTTTCTATACGCGCATATTCATGAAAAAATCAGAGAGGGCTGTTGAAATCGCTTAGTAATGAAATCAAACTAATACTCGGAGGACAATCGAATGTTTTAAAGTGATGCCTTACGTGGTGCGTAAAGGGTGAGCCCCCAAGTTAGACTCACATAGTATGACTCATACGGGATGAGTGCCTGTGTGAGCGTGAATGAGCGAGTACATTAAGTACTGCCTATCCCCCAGAAGTAATGCTGGGAGACAGTTCCTGGGGGAATCAGGGTATTAGTAGAGAGGGTAACTCAAGTAACCTTCTGTTGCTTGGGTGGGTTTAGTAAGTCCGGCGGGCCTTCTGCCTTCCGCGCCAACCCCACTCTCTGAGTGATAATTTCAGGTGTCTGTATGCAGATTTGCCTTCATCCCTCTATAAAAACAAAAAAGTGATGCCTTTGTGGGTGCTGAGCCTATTTTATATTAATTGAAAGTAGATTAAGGAGTGAATTTCAATGGGTTTTACCTCCATGCATAAGGGTCCACAGTATTGTACTTAATCGTGAATGGTTCTGTAAACCATAAAACCTAGCTGACCAAAGTTAAAAGATGTACTAGCCCTCTAGCAAAAAGGCAGTTCTCATAAGCTCGCAAATATCTTCACTAGGAATGACTCATGCAAAACTAATTTCACAAGAATCATAAATAATTCGTTCTAAATGTCGGTAATAATAAGCTGTTTTGGATATTGAAGGCAACAAAATTTTATGATGATTTTTATTGCCTTGGTAATCCCGAGAATTCGAAAAAAGTACCTTTGAAAATGTATTGTTCATTTCGTGCATAAACCGAACAACAAGCCCGTCGTCGTTCGTTCATTCAACAACTTGTGATTTAGCGCCGCACCGACTTTGTAGTGGCAGCTCCAACCGGGTGGATCAACCGATCGATCGACAGCAATTCGCGCCCGATTCCGACCCTTTTACTATGCGCTGTGTTGTAGTCCTAATTTCACGAGCGCTTGACTGTTTTCAATGACCCGAAACCTGTTTCCTTCGAGTAGGCGCCGCGCTCCGTCATACCACCACTGTAGATAGTGGGCATACGGCGTTGCCAATGAATCTCAAATTGTGTGTGAGTGGAGTTTTTAGGTGGATTTGAATTGTTGTTTGATTGGACAAATAATGCATAATATTTTTGCATACAGTAAAGTAAACAAGCCATAGGCATTTAATACGCTAAATGGTGCCATCACTTATTGCACAAGCATGTGCTCACAAATTACGTAATAATTCATAAATCTCAAGTGATCGATGCTTCATTCCAATTCCCCAGATAACAACAACAATACGACAACACGAAGCAGTTGCTTTGTCGCCTGTTGGGCATTGTAGAAACAGGTTTTAATTACTATGCTTGTTTCGGGCACCTTGACTGATAATCCGAAAAGTGATGTCACTCTGCATTTAATGACGATATTTATTAACCCCTGCTGTCTCTGGTACGTGCAACTTGTGTCTGTTCTGTAATTCACGTCGATCCCGTCCGATATTGCAATTAGAACCTAGTTGGCAACGGCAGCGTTACGCTGAATACGAACCTGCAAAAGAAATATATCTTTGTTGGCATTGGACAGTGTACCCCAGTTCCTTCGAACATTGCAAGCCTGCAGCTGTAGTGGAAGCATACAGCCAGCTGGTTTGTTCGTGGCCTTCGATCTATTTTATTCTGTTCTGCTGGATATTATTTCCGCAAACCTTCCTTTCGCCGTTTGCGATAAGTTAGCAGCACATTAAAACTAATACTTTTCGCTAAACTTTTTGAAAGGACATAATTAACATTTTTTTATGAATTAATTTGAGTACTGCAGTCAAAAGCTTTCATATTGGTCTGTTGATTGCAATACCTAATCTAATACATGAAAAAATGTTACTTAGGTCCTTTTAAAGGGGCCCTCCTTAGCCGTGCGGTTAGACGCGCAGCTACAAAGCAAGACCATGCTGAGGGTGGCTGGGTTCGATTCCCGGTGCCGTTCAAGCCAATTTTCGGATTGGAAATTGTCTCGACTAAATATAAAAAGTATCATCATGTTAGGCTCATGATATACGAATGCAAAAATGGTAATCTGGCTTAGAAACCTCGCAGTTAATAACTGTGGAAGTGCTTAATGAACACTAAGCTGTGAGGCGGCTCTGTCCCAGTGTGGGGACGTAATGCCAATATTGTAGATCCAGTTGAAAACCGAACTGAGCTCTCGCGACTATCACATTTTCCCCCAATTCCGAATGCCGCAACTGCATCGCGAGTGGTGCGCATGATAGCGCACGGCTATGACATAGATGCGCACTACTCGCGATGCAGTTGCGACATACGGAAATGAGAGAAAATGCGATTGTCGCGAGAGCTCAGTTCGGTTTTCAACTGGATCTACAATAAGAAGAAGAAGAAGAAGGTCCTTTTAAAAAGTTAAGCGAGACTTGATCAGCAATTTTCGCTTTTTAGTAAACATTTTATCGTTTAATACAACGAGTACTGCACCCAACGCATATTTATGGGTCCGGGGGTAGTGGAAGATACTGAATAGGAGTATATCACGTTAGGCATAAGTATGTTAGGCATGAAATTACCCAAAGAGTAACCCATTACAGAATTATGCCGAATGTCCATTATGCCTAACGTACATTATGACGACCTTTTGGAGGCGCTAGTGTGTTTTTAAAATTTGATAACCTAACTACTATGTACACTAATATTTACATTACAAATTTGATAACCTAGATTGGAACTAGCGCCCTAATTGGAGCCTGATCCGAATGCAAGCAACGGACCCTAAACTTTTCTTTACGGTGGACCTCGGATATTCTTGTCCTGGGAGGGGTGTTGAGGATCATCCTCAGGAATTTGTTTTGGCCCCCTTTGAAGTTTGAGGTGGTGGGTTTTAGCGCAGCTCTCCCAGGCCGGCATGCCGTATTCGATCACAGGGAGGATGATTTGATTATAGACAGCAATTATTTTTCAGGGACAATGACGACCAACGGTTGATCAAAAGGTACAGTAGTTTCAACAAAACGTTACACTTCGTCACCGTCTTGTCAACCTGTTGCCTGAATAAAAGCTTGCTGTCAAGGGTCAAGCCAAGGTAGTCGGTCTCATTGGCCTATTCCACAGTCGTGCCATTGAGGATGATTTTACAGTCCCCAGGCGGAACATGTTCAGGGGATTTAGAGTAGGGGAAAATGATGACCTGGGTCTTCGTCGCGTTGATACAGATCTTCCAGCTGGTGAGTTACTCTGTCAGGGCATCCAGGCCTCGTTGGAGTTTTGCCACTAGCGTTCTGATCACTCTACCGTTGTAGACGATGGAGGTGTTATCTGCGAATAGAGACAGAATGCCGCCTTCTGAAGGTTCTGGCATGTAGGAGATTAACAGATTGAAAATCAGGGACCCGAGGATACTGCCCTGGGGGACGCCTGCGACGATGTTGTGCGCATTGGAACTTGCTCCGCTGATTGAAACCAGGAATGTCCTTGCCGACAGGTAATTGTTGATGATTTTCACCAGGTAGCTTGTAGTTTGTAAACCAGGCCATCATGCCATACATTGTTGAAGGACTTCTCGACATCGAGTAAGGCCATGGCGGATGTTTTGAGCATGAGCATGAGCACGAGCATGATTGACCGCCCACGGTTGCTACTCCGTTATTGCCAGGCCAGCTGTAATTACACAGAGAACCAATAGATAAAGTTTGGGACTAACATCATCTTCAATGTGTAAGAACTGGTGACCTAAAAATAAGCAATACCAGCACCGGCCGTGTTCGAATGCAGGTCAATTAAGGAATAGGTAGGAAATTGTTGACGTGATACTCGCTTTGATAGAAGCCAACGAGTTATCTGCACTTCCACGAGAAATAACTGGGATGTTGGATATAAGGGGTAGGGAGTGTGGCAGGATTCGTTTTGGTAAACGGTCTGCCGTGTATAGCGTGTAGTTTTATTTAAAACAAAAATAATCGAAAAATGCTAAATATTTTAATTATCGACCGCACTACACGGATGCGAACTAAATTTTCACTTTCTGATTAACTTACTCACCCGCACAATGCAGAACAACATTTCGACGACCAGCCGATCGCTCTGCTTACTGGAGAATCTGAAACACGAGAAATCTCGCACTGAACTGATAAACTTTATTATCACCGCGCAATGCAGAACACAATACTTCGGCCGATCGCGCGATCGTTCTTCTGTCCAAAACAAGAGAAATCTAGCACTGAACTCCGAGTAAGGCCATGGCGGATGTTTTAAAGACAAACTTATTCCGTCTGAGGACGTTGGTAACTCGAGTCAGTTGGTGTACGGTTAACCGACCGCGACGGAAACCAAACTGTTCCTCGAGCAAGATGTTGAGATTTTCAGCAGACTCAAGTAACCGGTGATGAATAGCTTTTTTGAATAGCTTGGATAATCCTGAGGGAAGGCTGATGGGACGATATCTTTTGGGGGAGGAAGAATCGTTCCCAGGCTTCTGGATGTGGTGACTTTCGCTGACTTCCAGGACGATGGGAAGTAGCTGAGGTGGAGACACTGATCAAAGATCAGCGGGAGGTGCTCAAAGAACGGAGCACTCATGTGTTTGAGCTCGAGATTCAGGATATTGTCGAAGTCTGGGGCCTTCATGTTCCTCGATTATTTGATATAGGCCGTCAATTCGCCAGCTGATATCTCCAACTTCTCCGAGAAGTCGTTGGGAATCAAATGGATGTTGTTAGCATGCTCGTTGATGGCTGTTTCGTGTGGGCTGACGATGTTCTGCCCAAGATTGTGTGAGCTGACGAAGTGACGACCCCTTCTCTGCAGGGGTTATCAAGCGATCCTTAGAGCCATTATTGTCTAGTGGGATCAAAGGTGGAATTGCTGAGACTTGGATTTTAGTATTTTGGTCATTTTCCAGAATGGCTTAACATAATCTGGGAGAGTGCTGGTCTTATTCAAGAAATCGTTATTTTTGAGGTCCACCATTCTGGCCTTGATAATTTTTGTGATTCGGTTGCAGCGTGCCTTAAGCTCAGGCAGTCCAGTACGCTGAAACTGCCTGCGAGTGACATTCCGCAATCTGCTTCAGGTGTTTCAGGCCGCGCCTCGTAGTCGACGTTTTTGTCCACGCACCTTTGGAACCGGTCCCAGTCGACTCGGTGGTAATTCCGCCACCACCGGATAGTGATTCGAACTGAGCTCCTGGTAGACGAGCGGCTGCGAGATGTGGTCGTTCATGTTGGTTATGTATAGGTCAAGGGTTGCGTAAACACCGGACCGACTCAGCCGAGTGGGGCAATCCGGGTTCAAGATCGTGTAGTGGCCTTCTTCCATGTCGTTGCTCGAGATGGTTCCGTTTCGATTGCCGCGACTGTTGCCCCAGGCTTGATGTTTGGCATTTAGGTCGCCGGAAATGATATACTGGCCATGCCTCCGCGTAAGCTTGACGATGTTCCTTCGAAGGGCAGCCGAGGATCCATCGCCGGCTTTGGCTTGCGTTGGACAGTATGCCGCGATAAGCGTGATTGTGCCGACGGAAGTGGTCACTTTGACACCGATGGCCTCGATCATACTCAGCTGGAAGCTTGCCAGCAGGTGACAGTTGATGTTATATCGAAGTGCGATGGCCACACCACCTCCCCTGGACGGCCGGTCGAGTCGCACGATACGGAAGTTCGGGATGTGGACGCTCACCTCCGGTTTAAGGTGCGTTTCAGTGATGAACGCCACGTCGATCTCATAGTCCTCGAGGAAATCAGCCAGTTCGATGCTTTTGCTCCTGAGCAAGCAAGCGTTCCAGTTGACCAGGCCCACCCTAGCAGCCATTTCAAATAATGAACATGCCAAGAGTGAACACTTGGTCGAAACGGGTTTTGCAGCCTAATGGAAGCCTTCTCCCGGATTTTCAGGAACTCGGCTCGCCTGAGTAGCCCTTTGTAGTAGCCCGATGTTTGTCGCCAAAGTTGGCGCACTTGGGATGGGCTCCCTCCATCTTGTCGCACTCGTCAGTTGAATGGGGTTGCCACACTTGTTGCAGCGCGGCTGCATGCGGCAGTTTCTGGTTCCGTGCCCGAAGTTGAAGCAGTTGGTGCACTGCGTAACGTCGCGGTGCACTGGGTTATATCGCTTCCAGTTGATTATCTCAACCAGCTTCAGGTCCTTGAAGGTGGTGGAGCCATGCTTCAGGTGGACCAGTTAAAGCTGGTCGCGATACCTTCTCGTCTTGTTCAAATTAACGAGCAATTTTGTGCACCGCGACTGGCTTGAGTCCGCTACCTTCCAACTCCTGGATGAGCTAATTTTCCTCCATGTCATTGAGCCCTCGCAGCAAAACCTTGAGCGGCTTCGTAAGTTGCGACGAGACAAACGCATGGAGAAAACAGAATTGCGAAATAAAAATCCTATTCGACTAGATGCTGATGTCATATTAGAAATTTAGTCGAAAGAAAACCCTTCCGCACGTGATGGCATATGAGCAAATCAATCCACGCTCCTTTTGCCAGGGGAGATCAGCTTCCATACCTTCCTCAATATTCAACTTCGTGGTATTTATGAAAGTGTCGCTAAGTCGGTTGCCCCTGCCCAACTTCATCCTCCCCTAGGCACGGCCAGCAGTAGTACTCCTCATGCTTTTGTAATTTTTGTCTTTTCTTGATTTCTGAAAACATTCTTTTTCTGCTTCTGAAAGTCGCTACTTGGTAATTTTTTCCGTCATCGTTAGTCACTAAGTCACTATGTTGAACGGCATTTATCGCTACCAGATCTGTAATGGAATAGGTGCAAGGTGCAAATTTAAGGTAAACCGTATTATGGGAATTTCAGTTCATAATTTCAGTTCATATTATGGGAATTTCAGTTCATAACATCAATATGATTCGCTATATGGACACTAGAGGGGCGTCAAAATCATTATTCAAAACAAATTAATTACCAATACTTAATAAAAAAATAGACTCGTTTCTAGCACGATTGAATTAATTCTTCCTGTTCTGGCTCAAGACTTCAAGGAAGTTAGAAGTTTATGTTTATGTTTATTGTAGAGATTCATCTGACATTTAGTGGTCTTAATGAATATGGTAAATTTTAAACAAGTATACATTAAACGATTACAATCTTCTTAAAAAGGTGGTCAATGGTAAGTTATAATCAAATAGCCTATAAATGCTGTTAAAAGCAGCCGCAGCAGCACGGAAGGGTTCATTCATACCATACATTCGATTACGTGGAGAAAGGTGCAGGAAATCTCGTTGACGCATTATTCGTTCCGGAGCATGAATAAATATATTTAATATTTAATCTCATGAGAAGTTCCGGAGAGTCAATTTCACCAGTCGCGATTTTGGCTACGAAGGCAACCTGCGATCTATTCCTTCTTATTTGAAGAGTGTCAATACCAAGTAGTCTACATCGATCCTCATATGCGGGAAGATGAGCGGGATCCCTCCATGGTAGGTACCGAAGTGCATAACGCACGAATCTACGCTGCACGGTTTCTAGCCTTGAGATCCAGACGCTATGATAAGGGCTCCAAGCTACAGCACAACATTCAAGGATAGAACGAACTAGAGAGCAGTACAGAGATTTTAGGCAATGAGGGTCCCGAAAGTCTTCAGATATTTTGAAAATGAATCCGAGTTGCCGATTAGCTTTTGCGATGATGTCGTTATAGTGCGGCTTGAATGTCATGTCTTGATCCAGTGTGACTCCTAAATCCTTAATCTTATTCACTCTCTCAAGGGTAGTACCAGAGATACAATAATCAAAAGCTATCGGCTTGTGTTTCCGGTAAAAGGAAATAGCATTACATTTTAGAATACTGAGCGCCAGGAGATTAGCAGAGCACCAGTTCGCCATTCTATCCACACGCGATTGCAGTTCTTCATAATCCTCGATGCTGTTGATAATCATCTGTTAACATCATCTGCATAAAACAAACGACAACCAGGAGATAGCAGTCGGGAGAGTTCGTTGATAAACAGCGTGAACAAGAGAGGCCCCAGATTACTTCCTTGTGGTACACCAGAAGTATTGGAGAAGTATTCAGACTGTGAAGAACCGATTTTCACAGAAAGCAAACGGTTAGACAAATATGATTTGAGCCAGCACACTAGATGACGACTAACTCCAAGTTGTTCTAACTTTGCAAGCAATATTCCATGGTCGACGCGGTCGAACGCTGCTTTTAAATCCCTATAAACTGCATCAACTTGACCACCGGAGTCCATGGTACGAACACAAAGCGAAACAAACTCTATTAAATTCGTTTCAACAGAGCGCTTTGGATATAAGCCGTGCTGTGCAGTAGAAATGTACGCTTTACTGGCACTGAATAAAACGTCATTCATGATCTCGAATACCTTGGAGCAAGAACATAAGGCTGTGATGCCTCGGTAATTTTGTACATTCCTTTTGTCGCCTTTCTGTAAACGGGAAACATGTGCGACATCTTCCATTCATCAGGAAACTTTCCCTCCTGAAGCGACAGTGTGAAAATCCTGGCTAAGTGGGTAGCCAGCGAGTTCGAACAATTCTTGAGCACAGAAGACGGAATACCATCCGGGCCGGCAGTGTACGAGCTTTTCAGTTTTCTGATGGCTGACAGAACGGTCTGCTCATCGATTATAAACGCATGTAAATCCAAAACATTTCTAGGCGTAAACTGATTTGCAACAGCTATTTGATCGGCGGTGGCCCTGGTGGCATTGAAGGTACTCAGGAAATGTCGAACGAACAAGTTACACTTTTCCAGCTCTGAACTGGCGGTTTCTTCTCCCAGATGCAAGCACGAAGGCAGACCTACTTCCTTTCGTTTGGAGTTAACGAACGACCAAAAACTTTTGGGATTTCTACGGAGTGATGTTTGCGTTCGAAGCACGTAGCGACGATAAAGGAATCGATTGTATACACGATATGCAGTACTGGAACGGTTGAACTCCTGCTTCGTAATCAGCGTGCGATTCTTGCAGTACTGTCGCAATGCTTTTGCCCTACTTCGCTTTAGCCGACGCAGACGACTGTTCGACCAGGGAGGCTTAGGCTTCGGACGACACAGGGGCACGTGCTCCGCAATTATACGACGAATTTGACGAGTGAAATAATTAACAGCATCATCTACACAGAGGTCAAGCTCGATGGGTGACCAGTCAATACATGAGATAGCATCACAAATACTATCATAATCAGCTCGGCGGTAGTCGTACATTTGGTGAACGTCAGAAGCATCGTCAAACGTAAACAGGCCCGGAAGGTTGACGACTATGTCCAGAGCAGGATGGTCAGCATCCAGTGAGATGAGGGGTTCGATGGCTTCGGAAACGGTGCTGGTAGATTTAGCTGGATCGTTGGCGAGGACGAGATCCAGAAACCGACCATTTCTGTTAGGAACTCCATTGAGTTGAGTCAAGCCATTAAACGAAAAACCATCGACCAATGCAGAGCTACTGGGTGACAAAACAGATTGGGGGTTCACATGCATAAACCCATCGTCCGATGCAACCCATTCTAAGTTCGATTGATTATAGTCTCCTAGTTGCAGGACGAAGTCATTGAAGTCAAGGTTGGAACTAATAGAGCTTAAAGAGTTCATGTGATCCCGAATGCAATTGATATCGCTACGCCGGTCTGGAGGTAGATATAATACTCCTATGCTAACCAATCGATTTGTCGTAGAAATTCTAATCCATAACTGCTCCAATGCTATTCTTGTCAATGTAGAGTCAACGTAGCTATTCCAGCGTGTTGAGACTGCTATCAAAACTCCTCCTCCGCGAGACTTAGTGCTGTTAGCTGAATTACGATCTGTACGGTAAACAGCAAACTTAGAACCGAATAGCTGTAAGCCGAGGATTTGTTCGTATAGCCAAGTTTCCGTCAAAATAATTACGTCGTAGTCACATTCACTAGCAGTCAAAAAGAAAGAGTCCACCTTAGTAAGGAGCCCGCGCACATTCTGGTAGTAGATGCGCAAGGGATGAGCAGGTAATTCACTGGACGAAACGTATCCTCTAACCAGCAGGCTATCGTTAGAAACGTTGGATGATATAGCAGGCTGTTCGGGCTTGGAATCAGTGTCAACTGGCTGGATACTGGAAGTAACAGACGTTACCGGAAGAGAATTGTTCGGGACGATATTGTACTTGCCTGCCTTGGAAGCCCTCCGTGCCGGACTCAATTACAGGACCGGGATGACTGCGGAGCGCTGGCAGGATTGGCTCGACTGTAATGAGCGGATTGAGGGCTTCCATTGGGGTAGCAGGCGTGCATCCCGGTGAACGGTTGGTTATTGGCATTTCAGACGTGTTATTAAACGGCAATTCCGACGGTAGAATGGAATCTTCCATGGTTTCACTAAAAACTGGAGAACTTTCAGACAGAAAAGCGTTCATTGATGGTTGATACTTGCCGGAAGCCCCCGTCTCCAATCCCAAACACAGGACCAGGACGGCTGATGATCGTAGGCAGAAAGGGCGCGACTGTATTGAGTGGATTAGGAGCTTCCTCTATGCTTGTGGCACTTATGCGTCCTGGTGACAAGCTGGAGGCATTGCCAAAGGAAATTTCCTCAGTACGGTTAGCATAAGTTTGTTTCGAAACCCGGTGAGTAGATGTAACGGGGGCTCGGAAGATTCCGTCTCCCAACTCAAACGTAGGGCCGGGATGACTGAAGATCGCTGGCTGGGGAGGCTCGACTACGATGAGAGAGATAGGGACTTCCTTACGGCTTGTGGCAAGTTTGCATCCCGGGGAGTGATGCCGATATTGAAGAAAATTTACTCCATCAGCAACACTTCGTCCGATGAAATATCCAGTGGGTTGTTGAATTCCGCAGCAGGCCTCGGACGCCAAAAATTTTCTTCAACTCTGTCGTCAACAAACTCTTTGAATAACACTCCTCTAGGCCATATAGATGAGGACAGGGCTTTCGCTTTCAGTTCGAAATCCATTCCGATTATGAAGGAAACAAACGATAGTGTACTGATGTCCTTTCCTTTGGCAACTAGTCGAGTAACTTTCACATCTTCAGTCCCAAGACGCTTTTTATAAGTTTAGTGCACGAGTTGCACATCCAAAATAGTTGTTTATTTTTCACGATTTCTTCGAAAATATCCGCTGCTATGCCACAGCATCGGGGGTGAAAAATAGCTTTACAAAAGCGGAGACGAGCCAGCCTTGGGCTGAAAGTCTCTTTAATAAAGATACAAAAAAAAAAAAAAAAAAAAAAAAAGCTTTACAAAAGCCTTGGCACTCCACTTGTATTTCACCGATATCACTGGCACATGAACTGCAAACTAATGACATTCTGCTTTTCGATTTCGATAATCGCACAGATCGAACACTGTTTCAGGAGCAGACTGCTTGTGGTTGTAGGTACGGTTGCCGAGTGAAGTGCTATTAGCGGACAGTGACGAGTTTAAACACTTTTTCTCGCGCCACGGACTGCGATAAAAAATTATGTTTTACGGGTTTTATCACGGTTATTAACTTTAAAACAATGAAAATTTTAATTCGACGCGGTACACAGTGATAAAAAGTTCAGTACGATGCGAAATTCAACGTAAAATAGTACACATCACGCGGTGAAAAATGAAAAACAAATTCAGTGCGTATACGAAACAATAACGAATCAACAGGATACAGTAATTAACTAAGTTTAGAGCCGACCCGATGATGTTTATTGCGGTACGCGGTACGTGTTAAAATTCGAGGTAGTAAAAATTGAAAAAAAAAAAAAAAACAGTTTTATCCACATAGCGGCGATGATGCATCATATTGAAAAAATCATATTAGAAAGGTCCAAAAACCATTTTAGGGGTCTAGATCGCTTTTTGCCTTTCTCGTACAACTAAGTTGTACCGAAAGGCTATCATTTCACTCCGATAACGAAATTTTTATAGAAGCCTCTGAGAACCATAGTATTATATACCAATCGACTCAGCTCGACGAGCTGAGCACATGTCTGTCTGTCCGTGTGTATGTATGTGTGTATGTGTGTGCACAAAAGCTATAAAAAACATTAGACATCTTTTTGTATAGTAATCCTTAACCGTTTCATTCGACAGAGGACAAACCCTTGTTGATCACTATTGAATTTTATAACGATCGGTCATTGCGTTTAAAAGTTATGAAGAAAATGGTTCATCGAACCATATAAGCTCCATATAAGGTTGGTGTCTCAACTAAATGCGAGAAAGGCACCACCAACGCTAGGTGGATTAATCTGGGTTTTTATATCATTTTTCATGTTTTTGCATTAACTAATATACATTGCAAATTCATTTGAAAAAACATTTTTGAAGCAATCGTTGAAATAGTTTGGAAATTTTCTCGATGTTCACTCAAATTCAAATGATTTTAAATTCCCGACTTTTTCTCGGTTGTCCCGATTTTTCCGGTTCATTGGACTCTCATAATGAGTGAAAACTTTCTGTGAAAAACAAGCAGCCGCTGTGTACTGTCTCACATACGCTTGATATGTGTAAGGGGCAAGCCAGAGTAAACGCGACGTGCGATGCGACGCGACAGTGCAATTTGACAGCCTGCTGATAATTATTGTTATTCTTTTACGTGAGTCGCGTCGCATCGCTCGTCGCGTTTACTCTGGCTTGCCCCTAAGTGAGTTCGCCTCGAACTGTCAAAGTCCCTTCGGGTCGCATTTGATGTATTTCATTTATTTTAACAAACTTGGCCAACCTACCCCAGCTCTGGGGTTGTTTGGCCGATTTTTCCCGCCGCATTGATTTGTTCATTACTTTTTTTTTCTGATTATTCATTTCATCGATGAAAAAATTCACAAATGTACTCAAGACATATATGTTTATGACAGTAGAACCGTTTCCGAAAAGTTAAACCAGAAAGAGTACAGACATTCCGGTCAAAGCCCAGATCTCCCCTATGTTATTTCTCAAACAACTGGTTCAGTAGTGAAATCAACACCTGAATGCAATTCAATTGATTTAAGAGAACAAATTAAACGTGTACCAAGTCAAACGGTTTTTAAAGAAGTGTTTAGACGTAAATTCACGTAGTTTACTAAATTTATGTGAACTCTATAACCCGGCATTCTAACCATATTAAAATGAAAGAAAAATTGCCACATGATTGTTCCGCTCATATGGGTTGCCAAGATCTTTGATCTTGTTGTTCGATGCATGATTCGTGAAACACTCGCGAGGAATGATAAATAACTTTATTCTGCGGAGGCTAAGCTGTGTCTAATCGTGACTATAAAAGTAAAATTAAAAATTCATCACCTTGCTTGCTAACCTAGTCAACCGATCGACGAGTGGCTGAAAATAGCTCCTCCAAGTCAAGTATTATCCAAACCTATCCTAGCGACACTTTTAAATTTCTTTAACTCTTTATAATAGCAGGTAGGTACATATGGCAGGCATAAGAGTTAGCTCCAAAAACTGAAAGAGAACGATTCAACGCAGAAAAATATCAGTAAAAGCAGACGGGAAACCCGAATGGTGAATTAGCAATGCCGCATTAGGGTGACTCATTGATGCGTGGTCTTTTCCAGCAACAACGAGCAACAGTATTCTTGGAAAAATGAGTTTTAGTCATATATGTTTTTATTTTATTTTATTAAAAAATCAGAGAGAAACAAACCAAAATACGCATACAAGATACAAAGGAAATTTTCATACAAAATAGAAAGGAAGGTCAGTAATAAAATAGCCTAGAAAAAAGTACTAAATTATTCTCCTTAGAAATTTTTAAATAGGGTAAAATGACCAATAGTGGACCCCCTAGTAGCGAAATTTTGCTCTTCTTGTCATAAGGAGTATAAATTTTCAACATATTAATTCTGCTTGATATCAAACAACAAGCTCTGCATCCCCTCTTCACGATACATACATAAAACACCCAAACACACGGCGTTATTCGTTGAAATTAACATTTTAAAATCTAACTGAATTCGCCCTATAGTAGACCCCCTGGGGGTCCATAATAGGAAATTGCTTTCCTATAGTCGACACTTCATTTGATTTTCATGTCCCGTTTCGGGACGTTCTTCTTCCCTATTATGGACCCCCCAAAATATTCCTATAATGGACACTCTGGTGTTTATTTTTTAAAGAATTGTAAAAAATCATCTAATTTCACTTTCCATAGCATTTCCAATGCATGTAATCAAATCATAGGATTGTAAGGTAGGTTCTCCCGATAGAATTTCATAGCAAAATGTTTACATTGTGCTGTAATAATGCAAAAATGGCAGGAGGGTCCACTATTGGTTGGGGGTCCACTATTGGGCACTTTACCCTATCTTTTATAACGTCTCTAATTTTTTTTATGAAAAATATGAATTTTAATGGAAAATTCTGTATTTAACAAACATGATAATAAATCTGGAAAAGAAAAATCTTAGTATTAGTTAATTCAGACTCCCGCTTTGATTGCTTCTTTTGAACCACATGTAGAGGAAAATCTTCATATAACATCAATCCATTCATTCCACCATAAACTGAACCACCCTAATCATTAGTTGGCGAAAAAAGTGGTTAACCTTATGCATACTTTTTGTTCCTTTCTTCCTTCCCACAATATAGCCCACAGCGAATCCAACGTCGACGACAGCGACGCCGATAGTGCTGCTTGGTTAGGCAGTCCATTCTAGAGGAGCCCCAGCAGAAAGCCTTACCGACTCGATCTCACGAGACATATGAGGGGTGCTCCAGCGGGCGCAGTTAGTTTGATTCAGTGCCTCTCGGCGAGCACATCGTTCATCGAGTCAACGCGGGGTGGAAGCGACGATAGACCGAATTGCGCTTTTGCATCTCTGGCAAAAGTAGGTTCCAAAAATCTTTCCGATTCGCTATTCAGTGGGGGGCCCAAGAGCGCGGTGCGTGGGAAAACGATCGAAGAAAAGTGTGTTCATTACGTAAGCCGTGAGCAATTAGTGTCGTTACCTACAGCTGGGGAGTCATTTTGTGGTCGGAACGTGAGATTCGGTGTGTTGGGTGTTGGTGTTCTCCGTCCGGCTCAGTCGCACTGGCGGGTTGGTGTCGCCGCAGGTCAGAGTGTATTCGGTGAATTTGCGTGTGCCAGTTCGATAATAACCTACCCATCTAGTGACGGTGAAGTGATCTAATGTTTGCGGCTCGACAGGTCGTTTGAGTGCGAACTTGAGCCACGTGAATCATTACGCGCGTCTACGCCTAACCTGTCCGAAAGGTGTTGCGGGTACGAGTTGAAACCGAAATCAATTCGCTCGCAGGGAAAATGGCTGTGCTGGGCCTGTTGCAGGTGCTGTTTGGCGTGATCTTGGTGTTCCGGCCCGCCGTCGGTAATGATAACCTCCGGGTGGCTTACCAGTGGAGCCAGATTGACTTTGAATTCCCGTCCGAGGCCGAGCGGGCGAATGCCATTGCCTCGGGGGATTACGTCGCGGAAAATGTGATTCCGGTCGGACTGGAAGTCTACAAGAGACGCCTGTTTCTGACACTGCCGAGGTGGAAAACTGGAATTCCCGCTTCGCTCGTTTACATCAATATCAACGGTGAGTTAAAGAGATACACAAGTTTGTTCTTTTATTTTATTTGATGAATGAGATCACGATGCTGTGGGATTTGAGTTGAATTTTCAACTAGGTGCTCCCAAATAATAAAGGCATCAATTTGGTAAACCCATAGAAAGAAACATACATATTCTGTGAAAAAATATTTTCCTTGGACAATTGAAATACATTGAATAAGATTTACTACTCTAACGATAGATATCCTGGGGTTACAGAAAGCCCGACGATCATCAATATGTATCTACATTTCTCAAGTGGGAATTTCTCATGCAAAAAAATGTTGCCTAAAACAAACTTTCAAAAACACGCTTTTAAATGGTTTACTGAGTTAAATTATGGTGATTGAATTTGCAAAATTGTTTTTCTGATCGGATTTGGAGATTAAAAATGAGAATCACATCATCGGTTTTTAATCGCCAATTGTATTCAAAATCAACATTGGGCAGGTTCATATTGACGAATTGATTTATAGTTCTGTGCTGAAATTTCTATATTCGATTTAAATATTTGAATTGAATTATAAGATACGACGAATTGAATTGGTAAAGAGATTCGTTGAATGGGATTAGTTATTCAGAGTTTTTACGACTACATGGATTTTGTGATTTTTCGGATTTGGTGCGGATTTAGTTTTAGGTAATAATTTGATAATGGAAATGACGGCTTTGGCAGGTTTTGTTCTATTATTGTCAGGGGCGTTTTTGTTGACAAAATTTTATGAAATTTGGCCACAATATTCTTTGATATGCAAAGATTGTTTAGGCCAAATTTGAGCATAATTAAAAACCCCCTGACAGTAATAGAACAAAACCTGCCGAAGCCGACATTTCCCCTATTTAAGTTCCATGTTCTATAAATGGGGCATTATTCTCGGCAACAAAATGTCGTTGCGAATAAAATTCAGCAAATGTCTAACTATTTCTACATGAACTCCTGGAGAAAGCATTCGCAAGAATTGAAGATATATCTAAAAAAAATCGTACTTATTTTCGCAGAAATTTCTGGAAGATTTTTTGCAAAAAATGTAGCTGAAATTTCCAAAAAGAATTATAATTTTTTGGATGAAGATGTGCGTCGCCGCCGCCGACAGTTTTTGGCGTTACGCCGCCCGCGGCCAGTATTTTTTCATCGGCGGGCCGCTGTTCTAAATCTTTCACGCCGCTGATTTATAGTTTCTTACCCGGTTCTAAAATACAGAGAAATTTTGAAAGCGTTGCTCGAGATATTTCCAAATAGTTTCCCGAGGAAGTATTTGATGAAATTGAGTACAGTTTCAAAAGGAAATTCCGAAGACAGTTTGAGGCGCTTCTTAAGAAAATTCTGAAGAATTTTCTAAGGAATGTCCGAAGAGTTGCTTGAAGAATTTTCGAAGCGTTTTTCAAGGACATTGCGAAAAGTTTCTTGAGAAATTTTGAAACTTATTCGAGAAAATTTCAAAACGTTCAACGAGGAATATCCGAACAGTTGACCGACGTAAATTCCTCAACAAAATTTTACAGAATCTCACAGGGAATATCCGAAGCGTTTCCCGAGGAAATTTCCGAATAGTTTTTCGTGGAAGTTTCGAGGCATTTTCCGAGGGAGTTCCGAGTGATTTGCCAAGGAATTCACGAAGAGTTGCCCATTGAAACTGCAAAGTGTTTCCCAAGAAAATATCAAAAATTTCCCGATGAATATCCGAAGAATTTTCCGATAAAATTAAAAAAAAAAATCCCCAGCATAATCCTTTGAGTTTTACGAAGGAATTTTAAAGAATTTTCTGAGGATAGCCGTTTCTTGAGGAAATTCCGAAAAGTTTCGCAAGGAAATAACGCAAAATTTCTAAAGGAATTCCCGAAGAATTATTCGTGAGGGTTTTGAAATTGATGTGTGGGAATTTTTAAAATGTATTGGTGAGAAAAGTCGCTCCTTTCAATCTTTCCCGTTTCCTCTCGTATACTCAAGAAGGCTTTCCCAGACGTTCTCCTTTTCAACATCTTTTCATATTGTAGTAAATGAAATACCGTTTTTGTTAGAAATAATTGATTCCAATGCAAACATTTATAGGAACTGTTCGTTCTTAATTTTCTGTTCCCATATTCATTTCGAATCAAAATAAAAGTATTATGCTTTAATTGCATTTCAATGTTTTACAGTATCTTGAATCTTAAAAATCTTAAAAATATGAGAAGAGTCCAGTAAGGCACAGAATTGGAAGAAAGGGGTATTGTCTTTAAGATAACAAACACCATCGTAGCAATTTAATCATTTAAGGCTTTTAAGAATCTTCAACCGCGAGAGCTTCACACTGGCCTATGAAGCGTTTTCAATAGACAAATATTAATTTCTGAAAGTTACCATGAAAACTGTCTCCTATTTCGTTTATTTAGCTTACATCTAAACAGATAACACTGAATCAAATATTTGACGCTGGAAGTTCTACCAGAAGTTCCTGTCGTGACCCGACCGAGATTTCTAGTCTCGACCATTCGTCGCAACAATACTCGGCAAACTGATTCTCATTTCGCTCTCACACGATCGTCCCGAAAAGTTTCTTGCTGGATGGAATCAAAATATCTTACAATCTAAGGTTACTCGCTACACGGTTAAACGAAATACCTATACTGCAAAAGTAGATTTTTTTATATATTGGATAATAACTGAATGCCAATAACACAATGAAGTAGAGTAAATATTTTTTCCGACACTTTATAGACCTGATGTTATCTACTACATTCTTCTTCTCCTCTACTCTACAGGAATGTAATGAACGTAAAATCCAAATTTAATGAAAAATTTAGGCAAAATGTTTGAAACGTAACACAATTATGCCAGAAAAGCTTCAGATCACCAAATTCAATTTTAATCCAATCCAATCCTAATACAATCCAAATCCAACTCAAATCAAACACTCAGTCTGAATCAAGTCGAAAAACAATTCATCAAATCCAAATCCAATAAAAATTAAACTTCATCCAAATCCAAATTTAATAAAATGCTCAATCACATCTAAATCCAATCAAATCCCAATCTAGCCAAATCCAATTTCTTATTCATATATAATCTTTATCCAATCTAAATTCAATCTTCATCCAAGCCAAATTTAATCTGATGCCAAATCCAAATCAAATTCAATCCAAATTCACTCCGAATCCAGCCCAAAGCTAATCCATAACCAATGCAAATACAATCCAAGTCCAATCCAACGTCCCTATTCAAAACCAAGTCCAATCGAAATCTTATCTCAATTCAACCCAAATCGAATTAAAAAAAATAGTCCAAATCAAATCCAAATTAAATCCAAGTACAATTCAAATCCAATCCAAATCGAGCCAAATCAAATGAAATTCATTCAAATTTATCCAATCCAATTTTAATCTAAATCTATTGCAAATCCAATGCAAATTTAATCTGAAACCATTGAAAATCCAATTCGAGTTCAATCCAATTCAAATCCAATCCAATTGAATTACTCATTCAAATCTAATCTTTATTCCAATCCAAATTCAATCTGAATTCAAATCCAATATAATCCGAATCCAATCCAAATCCAA
The DNA here is from genome assembly GCF_024139115.2 of Armigeres subalbatus. Classification (NCBI taxonomy): domain Eukaryota; kingdom Metazoa; phylum Arthropoda; class Insecta; order Diptera; family Culicidae; genus Armigeres; species Armigeres subalbatus. Next base: position 291,780,279 of record NC_085140.1, on the reverse strand, counting down.
TCCAAATGTAATCCAAACCCAATCCAAACAAAATCTAGCCAAATTCAATCACTCATTCAAATATAATCTTTACCCAATCCAAATTTAATCTGAGTCCAATCCAATTAAAATCCACGTCCTATCAAATTTCAATCCAACCAACCTGGTACCTGTTTGGCTACAGCGTCGATACACCTATGCCTGGCGTATTGTAGAGCTCATCCCAATTCAATCCAAATTTAGTCCAAATCAAATCCAATCCAACACAAATCTGGCCAATTTAATGACTTATTCAAATCTAATCATCATCATCATTTATTCTGAATCTATTGCAAATCCAATCCGAGTCCAATGAAAATCGAGTCCAAATTCAATCCAAATCTCAATTCTAATCCAGATCCAAAAATTTTTGAGAGAATTCCAGGAGGAATTCTCGATGGAATTCCTTGAGCAATTCCCGAAGAAGCTCCAGGAGGATTTATCGAAGGAATTTTTAGAGGATATTCCGGAAGAATTCCCGAAGGAGCCCCTGGAGAAATTTCTGAACCAATTCCCGTGGGGATTCACGGAGGATATCCCGTAGGAGTTCCTGAAGGAATTTCAGGAGAAATTTCGAGAAAAAATCCTGGAGAACTTCCCTATGGAAGTCCGGGAGCCGAAGGAATTTCTGGAAGAATTCCCGAAGGTATTCCTGGAAGAATTTTCTTTTTCTTTTAAATTTAATGATTGAACTGTTACTTTTAAGAAGTTCATGAAGAAATTTCCGATAAATTTTTTGTAGAAATTCCTGGAAGAATTCCTAAATGAATTCTTGGAAGATTGTTGTTGTTGGAAGGAATTCATGGAGGTTATCCCGTAGGACTACCCAAAGATTTTTTTATGCATTATTTATGTGTTTTTTAACGTTACAGGCTCAAATTACCATCATCCAGTCATTAATGAAAAAGACAGCCACTTGCTCGTACCATCCCCCAGTAATAAAACCACCCAGCGAGGGGAAAAGCAGCTCCAGCTGGATGGGGGAAGTATTTTTGTTTAAAAACTACATCATCCAATAGCAAAGACATAATTATATCCGGTAGATGCTTCATTTGGTTGTATTTCGCTTTAGTTTTCAAAAAAACTGCCTTTTGCAACATTTATTCCCAAGAGGGGAAATCGACGATTTACTCTTACGCTCTCTTATATATAACAGAGCGTGAGAGTTCTCTGAATGACTGGATGACGGTAATTTGAGCCTTAAGTTCAACACGGCCCGAAGAAATGTCTGGAGTAATTCCCGGAGGAATTCTTGGAGAAATTTCCGATGGAATTCCTGGAGGTAGTCCCGAAGGATTTGCTGCTGGAGCTCCCGAAGGAACTTCCTGAAGAATCCCCAAAAGAACTCTTGGGGGAATTCCCAAATTCTGGAAGAATTTCCGAAAGAATTCATGGAGAAATTTCCAAAGGAATTCTTGGAGAAGTAACCGGACGAATTTCCAAAAGAATTCCTGGTGGAATTTTTGATAAAAAAAAACCCAGGTGAAATTTTCGATGGAACTCCCGAAGAAATTTTCGAAAAAAAAACCTGTTGGAATTCCTGGAAGAATTTTCGAAAAAAAAAATCCTGAAAGTATTCTCGAAGGATTGCCTGGAGAAGTTCCTGTTGGAATTGCTGGAAGAATTCCTGTTGGAATTTCTGAAGAAATTTCCGAAGGAGTTTTCAAAGGGATTCCATGATTAGGGAAGAGCACACTTATGTCCGAAGAAATCATCGAAATTTCCTTAGTAACTACTAGAGGATTTCCCGAAAGAAATACCATAGGGAAGGAGGAAAAAGTTTTGAAGGAAAAAATTCCAGAGGAATTCTTCGAAGGAATTTGCGGAAGAATACCCTACAGAATTCTTGGAGGAATTCACGAAAATATTCCAGGAGAGCCTTGCGAAGGAATTCCTGGAAGAATTCCCGTGGGAAATCGTGAACGAATTCTAGAAAAGATTCCTGTAGGAGTTAAAATAATAACTTCGCAAAAAAAAAAACATATTGGCCACGTCCGGAAGTGTAACCGGGAACCTGGTTCCCTCAGGGAAGTGGACAAATTTCGATTAGCGCCGAAACCGATATTGCGACATGTCAAACTTCATGATTTCGAAAGACAAGCTCCACAAATGAGTTTTTGAGAGATTTTGGACACATTGGCCACGTCCGAAAGTGTAACCGGGAATCTGGTTCCATCAGGGAAGTGGACAAATTTCGATTAGCGCCGAAACCGATATTGCGACATGTCAAACTTCATGATTTCGAAAGACAAGCTCAACAAATGAGTTTTTGAGAATTGTTGGACACATTGACCAAGTCTAGAAGTGAACAAATTACGACTAGCTCCGAAACCCATTTTGCGATGAATCAAAATTCACGAGATATAAGGCCAACAGAAGATATTTTAAAATTGTTGTCCGCATTGGAAGTGGTTCAAAAAGGTTCTCCGAAAGCTGTTTTTTTCAGGAAAGTGGACGAATTTCGATTAGCTCCGAAACCCAATAAGATGTATTTGGACATCTTTTTGAAACCTTAGCCATTGCCGGGAGTGTTCCCTGCAGTCTGGTTCTCTCAGGGAATTGAACGATTTTTAGTTGACCACGGAACCTATCTTGCGATTATTTCATTATTTAGAAAGATAAGCCCATCAGATGAGCCTTTGAGAGTTTTTGGACACATTACCTCGTTTGAAACTCGTGGTCTAAATCCATCCATAAACGTGACATAAAGTTTAAAGCGAATTCAGCAGCTAAATCCTCAGAAATTGGCCACCGTTGAAATCTTGTGCGCTATGTATCCGATTGATGAGACGCGGTATCACGTCGCGCCATTCATTTCTGCCCATTCTATTTGAAGAAGGCACTCGATTGCGCGGCCGGTAATAAAGTTAATCAGTTCAGTGCGTGTTGGCTCTTGTTTCGGACGGCAGAACGATCGCTCGATTTGCCGAAATTTTGTGTTTTGCATTGCGCGGCCGGTAATAAAGTTAATTAGTTCAGTGCGTGTTGGCTCTTGTTTCGGACGGCAGAACGATCGCGCGATTTGCCGAAATTTTGTGTTTTGTTTTGTTTTTCCTTCCTTGTTGACGGTTCGTAAGTAAATTGATGAATATATTTTATTATTTTTACAGCATATACTGTTATTGACAAACGCTCTATATTGTCGAATAGAGCTCCCTATTATTCACCTTTCCCACTAACACAAATTTTCCTTCCCGAGACATCTATGAAGGTAGTATGGGTTCCCTGCATCTTCACTAGTAGATGTTGAACTAACATTCCTTCCCTTCCTTCCGTGATTGTAAGGACGTGGCCAGGTATACAACTGCTACTGTATAGGAAAAGGTACTAATCCCAAGTACCAATTTGCGACAATATACAGTAGATTGCTCAATTGAGCATTGTATAGCCACCCACGATTTGTACAATCACATATGCTATGCTATGCTATGCTATGCTATGCTACATTACCTCGTTTGAAACTCGTTAACAAATTTCTATTTGCCTCAAAACCCACTTTGCGTGTTATAAAATTCCATGATTTTGAAAGGCAAGCTTAATATGGAGGTGGCTCTCGGAGGTGGTCAATGTATCCAAAAGCTCTTAAAAATTCATCGACTCCAGTCAGTTGGGAAAGAAGAGGAATGTTAGAGTGTAGTTTTGTTGCTACTAGAGACGGAGAAATCATCTGCATCCTCTCATTACCACGGAAAGGAAATTTTAATAACTTGGTAAGGTAGATGAACAAAAGTATAGTTCCAGGATTCACTTACAAATTATGTAGCCACATTATGTGATGTAGTCTTTTAGCCTTTGGCAGACCTCCTTTCTAAGGCAGAAGTGCTCCAAAAGTTGAGAAATGAAACAAAGATATGAGAGAACAATTGCAGAAATATGCGAATATGAAGCAGTTTATGATGATTGTACCAAATGCGGATGTCTGGTAGCAAGCTTATGTGAAATTTTTGAAAGCTTCTGAGAGTTTATTGCAGGCCTGCCCAACCTTTTCAAGCCACGGGCCAATTTTTAGAATTCACACTTGCTGGCGGGCAAAAAAATATTTTGTGCATAACTTTTTAAAATATTTTCAAAATAATGTTTTTTTTTTCGTTTTCTTTAATTGCGTTAAAACAATCTTTTTTGTATATTTTGTTTTCGTCGTTGCATTAGGGATCCATTTGAAAGAGAAATGAACAAGATTTCAAGTCATTAGATGTTTGGCGATATCTGCTAGAAAAGCCAATAAGTCACTCATCTATTCAGGATCATCCAGCTCGGCCAGTGGTTTTCCTTTATCTTGTAGAAATAGTGCTATTTTCTTTTCGAAAAGAATAAAATCTCTCAAGGATGGTACCAAAGCTTAGTCAATAAAATTTGCAAAAATACAGCAAGTCTCCGTATTCGGCTTTCATTTTCGTCAACATTATTTATAATTGGTGGGGGATGAGTTTCCCAACGTTAATAAAGTCTTATACTTGAGGAATATTGATCGTATTCGGATATCGATTTTTTTTTGTGGTTATGGAATGGCAGGAAAATATCGTCATAGCTATGTGATTGCGTTTTTCTTGCTCAAAATTGTCACAACGCCATTGTTCTTTCCTGTAATTGCTGGTGCTGTATCAATCTTAAGGTCACGTTTTCGAAGAAGAAAAAAGTTCCTTTACACAGGTCTTAACAACCCTTAGGTTTTCCTCGTTAGTTGTTTCTTGCATTGTGAATTAAGCTGCCAATACCTCTGTCATTCAAAAAGGACCATGAAGACAGCCACCTTTGAGAGAGTAGAATATGAAGCGACGGTTTTTTTTACGTTAGTGGCGATTCAAATATGACGTCCACTACTTTTTGAGATTTCCAGCCTCACCATCCCGCCTCTGTCACGCTTTTTTGGATACCTAATATATGCAGTGTCACAAAATCTAAAACCTTTTACATCATTGTTGAATGACCCCTTATGTAGCTTTCAAATCTTCTGCGAGAACTTTTACTCTTCACCGTGTTCCGCGCAAACTGAAGCTACAGGAAGGAGGCTTGTCGATGTCAACAACAATCGAAATGCATTGCTTAACAAGTTCTTCGTTCTGAAAAAAAAATCATCCGTTTTTCCAAAATTTTACTAACAGTTAAACTAGCCCGTACTGCAATTTTTGACTTCGTATTTGCTCGAGTTTAAAGAGTTTGTTCTGGATTCACTCTCCTGATGTCGATATGATCATTTTTTTGGCTACTAGACCATCTTTGGACAATAACAAACACATCATCAACAAGAAATGACATTCGTTTTGTTGTCGTTTTCTCATAGCAACGAGCTTTTTTGGATCTAGTATCTCTTTCAATTTTCTTTCCATTCCTCGATCTCTCCCTATCTCGATGGTCCCTTCAATATCGAGATGTGGAGAGGCGACTATATTCTTCAATATAGCAAAACGTTCCGGACAAATTAAGCAAACCGGTTTTCCTTTTTCCAACGTGAATATAAACTACTTTGACCCATCTTTATTGAAAACGCGATGTTCCACATCAACCTTTTGTGTTTGGGGATAACTTATGCAATTATTTCTAATTATGTAAAATATTATTTTTCTTTTCAAATTCAAATGAATAGTTTTGCAGCGCGAGCTTTGATTTAAAACTTACATATTGAATAATGAATAAAAATACTTCTGAAGTCGGGTGGAAAAGCTGGCGGGCCGATCATGAGGTTATTTTTCCTACATGCCGTGGGCCACAAAAAATTGAGCCGATGGCCGCATCCGGCCCGCGGGCCGTACGTTGGGCAGCCCTGGTTTATTGGAATGTGTGGGAATCACAAATATACGTACGTTTGCATAAAATCTTAGAAGTTAGAAAGAAAAAGTTTCTTGATTCTTGAGATTTCTGGAAAATCGTAAATAGAACTGAACTCCTACGATTTTTGAACGAACATGAGCTTCATTGATAGAATTCCTAGAAGCTAGTGATAATTGCTTGAAACCATCGAATATTCGAATCGAATACCAAAAAGTAGAGATGATGACGCTTCTTCCCTGGACATTTCATAGCAATCGGACGTAAAATGAGCCTACAGGGGGGATTTAAATTTTGATTTCTAGCTCAGACCGAAACGGGTTAATATGTTAGAGAAGCAGCGATTGTGGTGGTTGATTAAAATGCACTCTATATTTATTTTTAGTTTTTTAATAAGGCCGTTACAAAATATGTTCAATTTATTTTATGTCCGACAGCTCTTGGAAGATACGCGAGGGAAGGGACTAAAAAAGATAACAAGGAAACGATAAAAAAAAGTCCAAAATGCAATTATTCCATGGAAATGTTGAAGTTTTAATGGAAAATGATAGCATTGTTTAAAAAAAATGAAATGTAATGGCGTCAGTATCGGTCCAGGTCCAGGTGAAATTCATATGGATAGTGTCTGTAGCGAAGCCTAATATTTACATGACACTACAATATTTGTAGTTTGATAATTGATAATTATTATCATTGCACCAAAAGGTTTTTCGTAGTTTACGATGGGCGGTCGTGGCTTGTACACGCAAAAAAAGCGTTCCCGAATTCGTGAACCAGCAAAAATACACCATGATTTAATTCATAGATTCGGGAACACCAGTCACGATTTCCAGAACGTTCCAGAAAACGTGATTGTATTCCCGAATCCGTGACTGTTGTTCACGAAAAAATACACCGTGAACTCGTTAGTTCACGAATTCATGAACGCTTTTTTTGCGTGTACATAGCCCTTCTGATTTTTTTTTGAGGAAAAGCGTTGATTTTTGGGCATTATAAATGGAATTTCGTCAAGCAAAAGATGCTTTTTCCTCTCGCGCAGCTTATGGGCCAAACACAATGGATACGTTTGCGTGCGTTTTGACAGATTTTCAATGGGAAAACTGTCAAAACGCACGCAAACGTATCCATTGTGTTTGGCCCATTACTTCGATTCAGTTATGGGATTAGAATTTCTTTTAAGTCAGTAACACACCTTGAAAATGTAGATTTCGATAATAATTTTAAATTGATCTGTTTTACCACAATGAAACTGGTCCAGAATGTTAATGAGTAAATGAGGGCTCGTTCACAGATTACCGAACGCCAAGATTGTCAATTTTGTACACCCACATACTTCCTCGTTTACGCTTTTTGCAAATTGAAGATTTTATAGCTATGAACCATCAAGCACCATACAGTTTCTATAGCATTAAGTAGTTCGCGAATGGGCCCTAAGGTGCCGATTTGTTTCAACACTGCTAATCGCCATTGTATCAAACACTGATTTATTTTCATTATCATTTCAATGCGTCCACCGGCAAACAGATATCAATTGATAGCTCTTGGCTTGCAGGCGGCAGCTGCATAAGTTTCTGTAGCTGGCCTACCATATAGGCCTACGTGTTGGGCAGGGTAGGTGCAGCAAAACGCATGACTTGGGTTGGAACCCGATGCTTGAATATTTATCGAACGCTCGTCGAACAGAAAGGACAGCACCGAACTGGCTTGGTACCTCTATAACCAGTTAGATCGGAGCACAATTAATAGACGAACCGACTGGTTAGTCGGCTGGTTGGTGACGGTGGTTTGCCGCGTGGCGCAGAATGGATTGCCTTGAATGACTCTTAACCTTTTTTCCGACGTGGCTGGAGAGCACGTTGATTGATTGGTTATTTGTTTTCGAGGAGTACAATAGGTAGGGAGCTGTTCGATTTACAGAGTTCTTGATGCTGTTGAAGCTCTATTTCCGGAACAGATTCAGTTTCAAATGATTAAGTTGCCTTATTAATTGCACGTAAGTTCAATATCGATGGTTTTCCTGTCATCTGGGCATGATGTCATGAACACAGTTAGATCACTTCGCAGCCCATTCCACGATAAGGACGCATAGGTTGTAAACCAGCAGATGTTTAATCGATTACGTGGAATTTAAACATTATAGATAAAGAAAAGCTTATTTTTTGGATAGATGCTGGAATTTGCTTAGGTAGCACTAGTTTTGGCAGGAGATTGCTTTCCCAAAATTTCAACCATTCATGGTCAAATCTCGAAGTGGCCCCAATTTGTAAGTGAGCGGTGTGAGATTGTTCTTAATAATCTAAAACTGAAGAAAAGAAGCAAACATTTTGATCCCACAAAACATTGAATAAAAATAACAGTTTCTGACAAATGAACGCTAGTTCGTGATAATGATTGGTCACTTGACTAATGATGTGATAGCACATACTTATTCAATGTTTTTATTTCGCTTAAGACACCAAATATAGGGACGTTGGGGAAATCCGTGTTTTTCTAATTATAGAAATGAAAAAAAATGTTCGGTTTGATTTAACACTTTCACTATTGGTGACCTTTATTTACGATGATGCAAAATTTGATAACAGAAGTAATAAACAATCTGTTCAAAGATTCAAAAAACGAGTTTTTGTGACACTAAATTTATCATCTGGATAAACTGGACTAATAAAAGGCTTAGATTTGGGCTACCGATCAATTAATTTAATTATCTGACTTTTATACATTTTTCCTTACAGCAGCATGTTGGGAATCAAGATCAAACTATATGCGACTGGATTTGAACTTACGGCAAGAGTTATTTTGGGATTGCTTTCTATAGAGTCGCCAAACCATTGAAACCAGTCATGGAAATACTGGCCCGAATTTTCATGTAACTGAAATATTATGGGCCGTGTCTGATGTTGTATTTGATGCCAATTAAGACAAGACACACTTCTCTAGGTTGGGATCGTACATACTTAGTTTTAATTTATGCAGCTCGGCCAAAATCCGCACAGTCGTGCGCCAGCAAAATAAAAATAAACTGATATTCCGGCAAAAATTACGTTTGTTAGCTGATTTTCAGCAACTTTGACAGAAATCTCGGCAAAAAACATGTTTGCTGGGGCACGGCTGTGCGAATCTCGGTAAAACTTTAACATTTTGCTGAGATCCCGGTTAAAAAAATTAAGTGTGTAGGGACGTAACTGCATTGATCGAGTTGTCCTGTTCGATGTTTTCTTCTTATCAATGAAGCGAATTTCAAGAGTTTGGCTTAGATTTGATACGGGGCGATACAGGATAGTTGCAGCCTACACCAGAAGTAACAATCATGGTTGTAGCTTTTAAATTCAGTTGAGTAATGAAAGAAATCGATGAAAAGAAATCGATCAACACAGTTACGCACTTATGATCCTAAGCGCGAGAGCTGGATTGAATGTTACAACCATGATTGTTGCTTCTGGTGCAAACTGCAACTATCCTTTATTGTCCCGCACTCTCTACTTATCGATATTGAAGAGACCATCAAGATAATAAGAGATTGAGGAATAGAAGAAATATTGAAATTGATACTAGATAAAAAAAAAACAGATTGATCCACCTAGCAGTGATTGTGCTTTTCTCGTGCATTATTAAACAAGCAAATCAAACAATCAAATGCATTATCGGGAAATTCGTTGAAATGCAGAATAATTTGTGATATTAATTTTGAAATCCCTAAGTAAAGTATTATTAGCGTGCGCATTTTATGGGATCTTGAAAGCGAACAGAGTTATGATAGTTTGAATTTTAAATTTTGCCCTCCTGAACAGCTTGGCCTTTTAGCTGTTAACGTTACGATATTTGCTCTACTTGCGAAATCCGTACTGTACAAGGAATTTCAGTACCAGAATCATTCCTTGGCCATTCCTTGCTTTATCTATTTGCACAGCACGTAGGAAGTACATACTACCCATTGCAAGTTAAAGCTTGATTTGATTAAAGTTGGTTTTATTTGGTAACCTCAAGCAACCATTTAGCTTTTCTCACATATTTATCGTAGTTTACCTAGATGTTCCAAAAAATATATCAAGATAAAATTTTCAAAACGACTTATCTGCTTTTGTAAACAAAGATTCAAACGACGATTTGACGAATCTGATAGGTTTCCCACGCAAACTAACACAATCAATAGGTAGCTGAAGGTTTCCGTTACCCGTTGATGGTGTTAGTTTGCATGGGAGAGCTATCAGATTCGTCAAATCGTCGTTTGAATCTTTGTTTACAAAAGCAGATAAGTCGTTTTGAAAATTTTGTCTTGATATCTTTAGATAGGTTATATGAAGTAAGTGCCGCATTTGCATCTGCTTGAAAGGTATGAACAAATAAAATGTACCACATTCCGGCAAAATGACATATGCGGACGATTTTGTTGGACAACGCGACTTCATGATACTCATTTTTGTGATTTTTTCAGCATTGAGCACTAGACTGGCCCAGCTTAGTATGGGGAGAAAAAAAAAGTTGTCGAATTCCACGGGGCACCCCCCAGAATTGTGTCTTTGGGTGAGAAAATCATTCTCTGAAAATTTCAGCCCAATCGCTTGTTGCATAAGCTGGCGCATTTGATTTGAAGTTTGTATTGAGATTTCAGCCAAAATGTATAGGAAAATACACCTCCGTCACTCATTCGATCTGGAAATTTATTCTGATTGCTCGATTGACATCAGAAATGCAAAAACGGCAGTTGGTATGCTACAGAACAATTTCACTGAACATTGTATGATGATTAAATGAACTTTTATATAGTATTCGGCTGATTTATTAGGAGCTGAATTGTGTATTTTTGGATTTATTGATCGAATCGCATCAGCCGAAACCAATATAAAAGTTTATTTAATCATCATACAATGTTCTGTGAAACTGTTCTGTTCTGTACTGTTCCAACTGCCATTTTTGCAATTCTGAGGTCAATCGAGCAATCAGAACCCATTTCCAGATCGAATGAGTGACGGAGGTGTATTTTCCTATACATTTTGGCTGAAATCTCAATACAAACTTCAAATCAAATGCGCCAGCTTATGCAACAAGCGATTGGGCTGAAATTTTCAGAGAATGATTTTCTCACCCAAAGACACAATCCTGGGGGGTGCCCCGTGGAATTAGAAAACTTTTTGTTTCCTGGGCCAGTCTATTGAGCACGCATGTTAACAAAAAGAAGCGATGATTGATGCCGTATTCCTTTTTTCGCGATGAGATGAATATTTTTCAGTGAGACGGAGATCAGAACAATTTACCTAATTGAGATTTGTTGTGCAATGTTTATGATGTCAAAAAAGGTTTAAAATCTTCACAACAAAAAATCATTCTCAAAGTTAAAATTTGTATCCAATTATTACCAAGATTTCAGAAAAAAAAATATTAAAGTTAGTTTTGGTACCATTCATTACATTTTGCCTTTATATTCGAATGCGCGAGTCTTGGCCCTTATCGCAGCTATAAGGCTCGCACGACATCAGGAACAACAGTTTTTAGCCCGTTAACCCCAAGGAGCTAGAATTTACTAAGGTGGCGCAGATCTGCGCAGCGTGGCACTATTTGTCTCTTTCTCTCTCCCGTTGTTCTTATGCAACGCAAATAGTGACGTCACTATTTGCGTTGCTTAAGATCAACGGAAGAGTAAAAAAGAGAACTAGTGGCACGCAGCGCTGATCTGCGCCACCTTAGCAAAGTCTAGCTCATTGCGTTAACCCATGCTTTATTCGATGATTCTACCTTCTATATCACTTTTTGGTCGGTTTTGAAGGTACTCCTTCATAATGGCCCAATTTTTTCCTATTGGACTCTATTCCGGAGAGCTTGGGGGATTCGGATCTTCCAACACGAAATCGACATTATTCATCTTATAACAGATCGTCACATTATTATACAGGTTTCCTGGAATCTGGTTTCAGTCCGCCACATTGGTATGTCTCGTAATCCATTATGCATCAGTGTTTCGGGTTTGTTAGCTTTTGGTCGTACAACTTCCGGGCACGGCTTACTGTGATCCTATTTTGTTTCTCGTCGTGAACTCTAAGAGTAAAATCAGCAGTGATTCAAATCGTTCGGGGCTGTCAGTTTGAATATGAATCTGAAACATTAATTTTCCCAGCAGCTGTTCTAGATTCAGTTTTTATACCAGTCAACTGTCAAAAAAATAAAACTGGTATAACGCTCCGTTCTATTTTCTGCAGATTTGAACCACGATTGAATCACGAGATTCAAATATTTTTCAATTGTTTGGATGTATGGATGCGTCATTTTATCTACGAATCAATCCACTTTGCAATTCCGGCGCCTTTCTTAGCAGTAACATAATGATTTAAATTTATTGAAAATTTGAAAAACATGAATAGAACACTGCTGGGGAAACCAGCGAGTTTGTTCTATTTTGCTCCAGATTCAAACTAGAATAGTGGTCAAAAATTTAGAATGAAACTGAATCACTCCTGATTTCACCCTAAGGACACTTCTCACGGAATCCAAGTTTCAAAGTGCTCGCGTTTTCGGGGGCGGAGGCGGCGCACAACTGTCATTTTTGTTGATTTGGCTTTGCTGCGTCGCAGCATGCGTGAAATAATAAAAATGACAGTTGTGCGTTGCTTCCGCATTGTTCGGGCTGCGTCCTGACAGCTCGAAGAATTTTTCACTTTTGACTGTTGTTGTTTGTTCTATGTATGACCCGCTTACTTCGATTTGTTTGGCAGCACGGATGAGGGAGCTTTGCAGAAAGGAGAATTTTTAGCGCGCATGAAGCTGGGAGAAAAAGCTTTGTGTGCGATCAGTTAGCATTCAGCGACCGTCGCGATCGGGAGCAATTTATAATCGTTATTAATGTTACCAAATCTTTGTTAAAAAATGGAGCAGTAAGTCTAGTGTTAAAATTAAGCTAAGCGTTTTATTTAAGAAGAATCTCCGTATTCCACTTCGTACCTACCTCGATACAGTCCGCTACTCGACACGTACCGAGTGGTGTGCCCCCGAAAACGCGAGCACTTTGAAACTTGGATTCCGTGAGGAGTGACCTTGGGAGTGACCTTAAACGTACGTAGTCCAAATCACACAATAGGTTTGTTTTGCAGCCAACATTGCGCGACCTTATCTCACTGACGTTTTTGAATCCTTATGATAATCATATGTGATGTAGTCCAGCTTGAGTTTTGGTTGATGTCCTACATGAAAGTCTTGCTCACATGCAACTTTTCAACCACATCTCGAGCTGCGGCGTTCGGTTTCCTTTTAAAGTCCCCAATCGATCATGCGGTTGTGGTCGTTCTTCTCAACCTGACGGCCTTTTCCGATTCTTTGCTTTCAATCAGCAGTCAAACGTTCTTCGAACCGTTTTATGATACCAGACACCGCGGAATTCGTGATTCTCAACTTTTTTTTCCGTTGGAACGATGCGACAGACCTTTATTGTCAAAGTATACATCACGCGCGCACTGTTCTTTCGTAGCCATTTTGAGAACCTTTTCGCACCTACGCCTACAAAAAATTTCAATTAATTTTACCCAAAGAATCGAAAGTTGGAAAATTTGAGTGTGCGCATTTAAAAATGGTACCCCCTCCATGTGCAAAATGTATAGATTGCTGCGTAAGATTGTAACAGCATTTGCCTATCAAAGACATATTGTCTAAGTAAGTATGTCCAACATAGTTGCTGCTAAATTGACGTAGAAGAGTTACTTTATTCATACATTTCTGACTAGAGATGGCAAATGTCGATCACTTATCTTGGATTGGATCCAGTTCTCACGCCTCTCAATCTATATCTCATTTACACGTGCCTAATGATACGCATTTGTCTAGATTACGTACACCTAATTCGCATTGCCTTTGTTTTCGCTTTTCAGTTCCATTTTGCTGCTGGGGTACTTATTGAACAGTCGACCATCCAAACATGCGAATGGGATGTTTAGTCAGATTTACGAAACCTGTGACTAGAAATTATTTTTTTTAGCTCACAGTAAGTAGCCGTTTTTGCTCCGAATGTCAAATTACTGATGCAGATTACAGCGCCACACTCGATATTTGAAGATAAATAATTTGTATCTCGATGTGTCCTCCAATTCGAAGATATTCTGGCTACTCCGAAAAAGATCAGGAAGTAACTCATTTTGTGACATGATTCACGCGAGCAAAACTACCAACATTATTGATCGAATCGCATCAGCCGAAACCAATATAAAAGTTTATTTAATCATCATACAATGTTCTGTGAAACTGTTCTGTTCTGTACTGTTCCAACTGCCATTTTTGCAATTCTGAGGTCAATCGAGCAATCAGAACCCATTTCCAGATCGAATGAGTGACGGAGGTGTATTTTCCTATACATTTTGGCTGAAATCTCAATACAAACTTCAAATCAAATGCGCCAGCTTATGCAACAAGCGATTGGGCTGAAATTTTCAGAGAATGATTTTCTCACCCAAAGACACAATCCTGGGGGGTGCCCCGTGGAATTAGAAAACTTTTTGTTTCCTGGGCCAGTCTATTGAGCACGCATGTTAACAAAAAGAAGCGATGATTGATGCCGTATTCCTTTTTTCGCGATGAGATGAATATTTTTCAGTGAGACGGAGATCAGAACAATTTACCTAATTGAGATTTGTTGTGCAATGTTTATGATGTCAAAAAAGGTTTAAAATCTTCACAACAAAAAATCATTCTCAAAGTTAAAATTTGTATCCAATTATTACCAAGATTTCAGAAAAAAAAATATTAAAGTTAGTTTTGGTACCATTCATTACATTTTGCCTTTATATTCGAATGCGCGAGTCTTGGCCCTTATCGCAGCTATAAGGCTCGCACGACATCAGGAACAACAGTTTTTAGCCCGTTAACCCCAAGGAGCTAGAATTTACTAAGGTGGCTCATCTTCCAATTCGAAGATATTCTGGCTACTCCGAAAAAGATCAGGAAGTAACTCATTTTGTGACATGATTCACGCGAGCAAAACTACCAACAGAAACATTTTCTCTGATGTTATTTGTTCGAAAAGGGTGTTCACTCTTTTGAAATTATCCGATTATCTAAAAGATATTTTTCAAATTAGGAACAAAGTAACAGAAGCAGGTATACTCGTACTTGATTTATCCAACACGCACAGTGTTTGTCCAACTTAGTAGATCCCGTGTTAAACAATCAGTCATCACCTCTAGTGGAAATCGAACTGTACTTTATGCTACTAGGTCAGAGCTTCCCAAACTTTTGGGTATGCGACCCACCTAGCAAAATTCTATATGTCTCGCGACCCACCTATGAAAAAATACATTTTATCAAGTAGTATTAAGCATTAATTGAAACAGAATGTCTTCTGTTTCGGCTTCTTCCACATGAAAAATATTCACGTTAGCTTACATGTACAAATGCAAAAAATGACGAACATGATATTGTTTGTCAAAATGTTAGCGTTTTTATTTTACTGCATTAAGGGGACAGCTTTAAGGCATAAATGTTTTCAAAAATAGTGTGATGATGAATATTTAAAATAAAATGGGGTTTGAACTTGAAATTATGTTCCTGACAAAAATGACCAAAAGGTTCGGCATCCAAGCTGCAATTAATATTTGTTCTACGCGACCCACCAACAATCCGCTCGCGACCCCCCTGGGGGTCGGGACCCACAGTTTGGGAAACCATGTACTAGGTAGTTGATGTTTATTGATGTTACTGCTTTTGAGCCGACTTTCCGTTTAGTTGATTTGGTTAGGGAATTGCCCTGCTATGAAGAGAAGATCCGTTGCACGTTTGACAGCGGCACAACAGCTAAATTTGTTTTGAACGCTATTACGATACGCAACTGAAATCGTACATCGTTTATCGTGTTATGCATGATGTGGAACGGGGAGTCCCAAGGAATAATGTTACTTGATAGCTGGAAGTCTTAATTAGCGTGTGAGATGGAAGGTAATCAATTTGGCAGCCATTAAGTTTTTTTGCTTTCGCGATGCAAATCTCTTTTTTAATAGCAGGTAGAATAATGACATCCATTCCCGGTACAGGTGCTAACAGTAATGATGTCGTTATAATATTTTACAGTTAAGACTAAACGTAACGGTGAAGTTGAAATTTCAGTAAATGAATCATAGCGAATTTCAAATGAAATTTTCGTTCCTATGAGTCTGAAAAGCATATAACGTCGTAGAGGATTAAAGAAGACATTTTCGTCTTTTCGTCATAGTCTCGAAAACCAATAAAAGAGACAATTTTTTGGACTTCTGGTACTCATCCGTACCAGTTCGCAAGCTCAGGAGAAACGTTCTGCTATAGTGAAGTTCTAGCAAATGGAGGTTGATTTCGTTGGTTTAGCCCCTACTACGATGGACGGACATTCCTGCCGTGTCCATACCCACTAAAATATCGTAAATCCTGATTAAGAGCCACTCGTCTAAGCAGACTGATCTGATAGCCAGAATCTGAGAAACAAAACAGTTACCGGAGGAGTGGAAGGAGGGGAACATATGCCCTATCTACAAGACAGGCGACGAGCTGCGGTGTGAGAACTTTCGAACGATCACCATCCTAAATGCCGTTGTAGGGTGGTAACCAACTTGATTTGGACCCCTACACATTTTGGACCCTCCTAGCGACATTTTCTTGATTTCTGAACTAAAATCAATGCCGCTGCTAATTCCCCCATTGGCTTCAGAAAAATAGTTTTGTTCAGCATCTGTTTCACTGGAAATTTGAAGGAAATTAGTTTGTTCAAGAAGGAAAGCGTTACAATGCGTTACGCTTAAAAGTATACATCTGTAATTTCTTTTGGCTAGTTGATTGATAACGACCCTTCCAGCCATCAAAGATCGTGCGTTTTGTTGATTTATGATTTTCTGCCTTAGGGCATCTTTAGTAATGTTACAGTTATGGTTATATTTATTCCCCGAGTTCCACATTTTATATATGTCAAATATATATATCAAGAGTGCATCTTCAGTAGCAGTTATAAACTGCACATATTTTATACAGGAAAACAAAAAAGTTATTTTTCGAGGCCAATCCGAAAGTCAAACTGTTCTACATCATAACATGAAACAGTATATTTTGTAGCTGATGACGTAATCTTTTTGTTTTGAAATAAAACTCGAGTAAAATCTGTTGCAAATTTGTGCAAAATTACAACTGAGGTATTCCAGTTATAATTGAGAGAAACAGACGTCTCACTCAACACATGTTCCATCGTTTACCTTTTTAACGGTGGATTCAATTTTTTGTAGGTGGTTAATTGGCCACTGATGGCGCTTCCATCGATTTTGCTTGTGTTTGACGTTTACGCACTGCCGCCATCTGGTTTCCGCTTGTCCAAACACAGTGAATTTAGAATTGGGCGATAATGATTCCGTGACGCTGATTTTGATTGCATTTTGTTCTAAGTGAGACGTCTGTTTCTCTATGATATATTCATCTTACCGCGAAACAAAGAAATCTATGAACTTTTTTCAAATGTGGGTAATTGATTCTGACCTTGATTTTTGGAATGGCGATTGTGCTCTTAATTGAAACTATTTTGGTCAACTGATGCACCCAACAAAAAGAATAGATTGCGATCTAAATATCAGGTAGTAACGTTAATTGAACGAAATATGCTGAATAGAGAGATTAGGAGTCATTTCAAATTTCAAGGTCAAATACAGTTACACTTAGTTGGAAAAAGTTCCTAGAATACGAAACCAATTTCGTCGCTTCTTTTTGTCAACATGTGTACTCATTGATGGAAAAAACGCAACTTAATTCACCGAGTGGTGATACTGCCTTTCTCGCATTTAGCCAAGACACCAACCTTATATGGCGCTTATATAAATCGATTCCCTTTTCTTAATAACTTTCAAACGCAATGGTCGATCGTTATAATTTAATAGTGATCAACAAGGCTTTGTCCCCTGCAGAGCATAAATATTCATCTTCATGAAACAACTTCAGTCCGAATTTTGACAAACAGCGCATGATTATTCAAAACATAGAATGACATAGTCAAACGACTGCTGCACCAAATCATTCATTCGACTGTCACTGAGTGTGCTTACTTAAGCATTGTTTATATTGATGTTTACCGTTGAAAGGGCCTCGCGGATGCAAATCGGATTCAGTTTTGTATGATAAATTACTTTACTCAATAAAAACGTGTTCAGATTTCAGATAATTTATCGATTTGTAGAATGTGCATAAATATTCAATGACTAATATTCAACTGAATATCGACAGTCCAGAGCCGAAAATGAATGTGCCTGGAAGTGAGCTGACAAGTGACGAAAGGTGGTCTTCACCAAAAAAAAATCGATTATTTCACACTCTGGTCCCCTGTCGAATGCAACTTGTTGCGAGAAAATCGGTTAAGAATTACTATATGAAAAAGTGGCTAATGTTTTTCGGTTTTCGTTTGCACACACACACATACACACGGACAGACAGACATTTGTTCAGCTCGACGAGCTGAGTCATATGGTATATTACATCATGGTTCTCCGAGACTTCCATAAAAAGTTCGATTTTGGAGTGAAATGATAGCCTTTCGGTACAACTTTGTTGTACGAGAAAGGCAGAAACATAAACATAAGAAAGCGTTATTCTCAAAACTTATAAGGATGACCAATTTTACCGTTTAAAAGGTGAAACATAAATATGCATGAAATTTCGATTATGAAATTCATTATTTTTTTTCATATCGCCGACATTTTTTCGAATAAAACTATGATTGCATAAAATGTGCCTCTATATAACCATTACTCCTGAACTGGCCCTATCTTGGCATTTTAAACAACTAGAGGTTTTATCTTGGCCTTTCTCAAGACCATGTTACGACTAGCAAGTTTAATCTTGGCCAAACTAAAAGCTTGGTAGTTTTATATATATTGACAACATGACAACGTAGACAGATATAAAAAATCATAAACAAACTTTTTCAGCCCTCGGTGTTGCATGCAAATACTTTTAAAAGTAAGTACCTTCAAATGGGGGGGGGGGAGATAATCATTGAGGCGAAGATGATCATTTGATATGTCAGTCAAAAGTGCTCAATTTTTTTAATGAAACGGTAGTCAATATTATACGTTCAAGGTATGTTACCGCTAGGTAGAAAATCCGAGTTTTTAGATTATAATCATGAAATTGTATTTTGTGGAAGAGAGAGATAGTCATAAATGACGCTATTTTCGTTTCAAATTTTGACTCGTAGACTTTTTTTCATAGTAAATTCAGCATTCATACAAATAACCTAGTGTATTTTGACTACTAGGTCATAATGATTTTAGTAGAGCTGTCTTGATCAACTTCACCCCAAACCAGATTACTCAAAAAATGTGTGATAATTTAATTTATTTTTATAAATGCGAAAGCATTTCAGAAAACTTGTTGTTGATTATTGCAACGTATAGCAGTACATGTTTTGAAAATATTTGTTTCGATTTAAAATGTAAACACACATTGTTATTGCATGTTTTGTCTTAAAAATGATCATCTTCCATCCAGATGACGGTATTTCAATTAAATAGCATATAGTGACAATTTTTGAATGGTATATTTTGTACCATTAAAGTGTTTTACTCGTGTTAAATTGGCAAAGCATGTATGGATTAAATACATATTTTCATTCCCCTCATCTGCAAATACAGTTTGAACATTTTTTCGACGACTTAAATAAGGAAGGGAACTGCTCCTGGATTTCATCTCATGGCTCCGGTGTTCAACCCATTAAAAGCAGAGCAATGGAAAGGTATTAGATTTGTGTTTTTTTTTCAGCAGAAGTACGCATGTTGACAAAAAAGCGACGAAATTGGTGCCGTATTTCTTTGCTTCCCGATAAGATGAATGTGTGTTTAGTTAGTGAGATGGAGATCGGAACAGTTCTCCTACATGTGCGTTTCCGAACCAATTGGAATCGGACCAACCGAACTGTTAAAAGTTTATGGAGGAAGAAATGTGACTTACCTCTGGTCCGTGTGTAATCGATTGAAAAACTGAGGCTTCGGTCACGTTGTTGCCCATGGCCTGCTTGTGCATATTTCAAATTCAAATAAGTTGCGGTGCTTGCGTATATCGACTCACGTGGTGCGTATAGTCGATAAAGTGGATAATACATCATTAGATATCACACTTGCTACACACTTCCAAAAGAGAATAATAAACTAGCAATTCATACCACACACTACATAATTCACGACATAGAAAAAACTGCTAATGTTTCTTTTTCTTTTTCGACTGAAATCGAAATGAAAAGACTTCCGTGGGTCAAACAGTTTGTGCTGTATTTGAAATTTGGTTTCTACATAGAAATATATGTCCATAGTAGTAGTTAAAAGCTTCGTATTCCTATGCAGGTCTTCTTCAGGATTAAAGGTTATATGTGGGTTTTATACAGGACTCTACAAAGCTTGATAGATTTAATAAGTCTTGTTCAAAACCAACATATAACTTAACTGCTGGCTTTATATCAGTTCCATTTTTTAGTTCTGAGGAGGAACACAGGAGCATTATAAAACCTAAAGAGCTGTGGTTTTATATTGAAATTTAAAACGAAGTTCTCAAGTACTCTTGCGGATCTAATTAAAAGGCAACTATATAAAACCAAAATAAAACTTTAAGAATTTCTATATGCCGTAATAAAACCTCTATAAAACTAGCATAAATCTTCGAAGCATTGCGATTGTTACTTTCGAATAATGCGTTAAGTAATTCGCATATGTTTTATTCAAATTTCCAATTGGGGCCAAATCGCACCAATAGAAAACTACCAATTTTTCTGCCCAAGTTTACGTTTAGTAGGTTTGATTGATCGCAAATCGTATCGGATATTCTTCAACCCCATAACTGAACAAATGTACGTATGAATTGAGATGAAATGATTTCCGTTTCCCTAGTACGTATAAAATATAACAAGTCAGTCCAAAATCCGCTTGGTGCAGTTTAGCAGACCAGTTCAACTACAAAACAATGTGACGAAGAAATACTATTCGATTTGCAAGAAAAAAACAGTAGGGGAAGTGCACCGGTTTTGGCCAACTTAGTGCCTAGTTTGGCCAACTCTAAAAAATACATATTTTTCTAAAATAATCAATCAGTTTAAAATAGCGTTGAAGCATGAGGGATATATCTCTTGTTGGAACTAAGAAAACCCTTGCGAATTGCTTTATTTTTGGAGTTATTCGCAAAATTGGCCAAATTAGGAACATGGCCAAAACCGGTACAGTTCCCCTAGTGCTTTTACAATTCTGCATTAAATTGAGGCGACTGCCAATTCCACAGCTTAACTTTTGTTGTCACGATAACCATTTAACTTACTGCAAGGATGTTGGTAATCAATCCGTTCTGGTCGCATTTTTCGTTGCACTTATGAAATCGATACAGCTGCGTTTCAATAATAGATCAATAAACTATATGCTATACCAACGGAAAACAAAGCTCACGGCACGGATTAATTATTAATCAGTCCATATCAAGGATCGATATCGCAACGCGGCTATCGTTAACTGACCGCAGAGTTCCCTGGACTCATTTGCTAATTCGCTTTATTTATGACGCCCATTCCGATCGATCGCTTCAAGTCAAACCATTTTCCCACACCTGATGCCACCGTTTTACGAAAACACCTCCGGAACAAATTGAACAAGTTAATAATTGAACGCCGGCTATGTGCCCTTCCGATTCCGAGCGCTGTGTTTACACTTTACAGTTCGTCGACTTCGGATTGGCGTGCGCCCGTGCTTCCCCAACCAGCTAAGCCGGTAGTCGATGTGACGGCATCTTGCGTGAAGCCGACACCACGCCGCGTTGGTGCAAGTCGAATTAAATTTTTCCCACAATTAACGGCCTAATTGTCGGCGAACCTACAGAATGAATGGATTATCCGGCCTTGGTTTGTGGTTCCTTTTGACTACGTTGTGGATGAGGAATTGGATGCGGCAATGGCAATGATCGGGAGTTCAAGGCTTTCCCAGATGCAGTAAAGTACTTCACTGGTGATGTAAATGGTAGAGTTTGTTCTACTCCTTGTAAATCGATGGCAAATTGAGTTGTTTCTATTCGGAAGCCGTTCCGAATCAAAGTATGAAAATCGATGCATTTAACTCGTTATTGTGCAAAACTCAATACCAGGAAGAACCTCCTTTTCAAGTGTACGATTCCTAAACCACAATGAGTTGGCAAATTGAGGAGAGAAGTGAACCTCACAGCAAGTATGGATTACAGCGTTGGTCATTCCGCGAAGTTGGTGCAGTTTGATTAAGTTGATTGGTATGGTCCACTATGCACAGCATTTCAGCAGTTGATTCTACTCGGGTTCCTTTCAGTCACTGGTAGCAATCTACCGCCTTCAAGGTGCTGGTTGTTTTGGTGTGCCAAACCGCTAAACTTATTACTATGGAATGGAGCAGTTCCAACTCTGCATGCATGACTAATGGGCATAGCACACCGGCTGGTAAACCCGTTCTGAACTGTCTCACAGGCCCCAATGAGTTTGTTGCTGCACGGCTGCCCGGGTACCATACTGATGCGAGGAGTGGTTTTGTACTGTCGAGCCAAAAGGAGCAGCCCATTCCCCAGTCTATCATTTATTCAGCTCTCGACTCCGGCTAGCAGAGACCTTGCATGAGCAATGTTTGCATTTATCACCTACCAATCGCCCGTGCTCGCCGCCTGTCCATAGATGAGTGGTTGGCTGAGGTATCAAAACAATTACCTACTGATCAGCGCCATACGCGATACCATGGGACATAACTTGCATGAGAATTTAGGTGATTTGCGGCACCACCATCATGGCCTGTGCAAGAAGTATGCCAAATCGAGCTATGCGCATACCTTGGGCAAAATTTGTATTTTGTTAACATGGTCTACCACGCAGGCCGGTTGACGGGCAGACCTTGACCATGCAGAAGTGTCGCATCCTTGGAAGAAATAGAAGTGATGGTTTAAATGACGAAAATTGTGTCACATTACTTAATAGATTTTTGCCTTTCTCGTACAACTAAGTTGTACCGAAAGGCTATCATTTCACTTCGATAACGAACTTTTTATAGAAGCCTCTGAGACCCATAGTATTATATACCAATCAACTCAGCTCGACGAGCTGCGCACATGTCTGTCTGTCAGTGTGTATGTATGTGTGTATGTGTGTGTGTGTATGTGTGTGTGTATGTGTGTGCACAAAAGCTATAAAAAACATTAGACAACTTTTTGTATAGTAATCCTTAACCGATTTTCTCGCAACAAGTTTCATTCGACAGGGGACAAAGCCTTGTTGATCACTATTGAATTTTATAACGATCGGTCATTGCGTTGAAAAGTTATGAAGAAAATTGTACATCGAACCATATAAGCTCCATATAAGGTTGGTGTCTCAACTAAATGCTACACCAACAAATATTAATTTGTATGGGAAAAATCTTACAAGGAGAGGAGGAGGTTACGAAAATTTCAGAAAAAACGCTTACTTAATTAGATAAGGGATAAACTGACTCATATTTATGAAATTAGCATTAGTATTAGCATTGAGCAATTCGCACAAATTTGTAGGTGGTACAAAACTAGTATTTTTTTTATATATTTCGGCTGAAACCCCCATGCAAACTTCAAATCAAATGCGCCAGCTTGTACAACAAGCGATTGAGCTGATATTTTCAGAGATTAAATTCGCCAACTTTTCTTATCCTGGGTCATTCTAATGTACATGTACAACATAAAAGATCTTCATCCTTGACTTTGGTCCAAGTCTGATTCCTATTGACTTCGTTTATTTCTCTGTTAGGGTTTCGTCGCTAGGAGATCCCAGGTCTGCCTCTGCTACTTGCAGATTTTGTCTACGCTCTTACGTAGTGTGTGGCCGGCCTACGTCCATTCACACTGTAGAATTGCTGTTGATATCGGATTCCGATGGACGTTGACATCGGTTGATAAATATCTGCAAATCTGTGTGATCTCGGCGTATAACATCAAAGATTTCACGTAAGAATTGCGTATTCGAGGTTTGGTGCATTGCATTGCCTGAACCGATTGGATCTCCATGTTCTATGTTGATCTTGGTTATCCGCACGATGTCGACTGGCTTTGGGGTTCGACCTTCTGTAGAGTTGAAGTTGTTCACATCCATCGATTTGGTCTTATTGATGTTGATGAGTGAGAGCGTACGACCTGATCATTCAGTTTACTCTAAATGGTAGAGTGCTGTACCGTTGGCGAAGCAGTATCATCATCTGGGTTGCGGTCGTTCGGTTGCTCTATTGTGCGGTCCATGTTTTCGTCGATTACGATGGACAACAGCAACAGAGATATAATACACCCATACTTGCATCACTCCAGCGGTTCCATTGTGTAGGATTCTGGATTTTGTCTAGAACTCCTTTACTTCTAGGAACGCCTCATAGTTTTTCGTAATTCAGGCAATCGAAGGCTTTACCGTGGTCAATCAGTACCAACTAGAGGGACTCTTGAAATCCATTGACCTGTTCTAGAATGAGCGTGCAAAGCGTGATAGAATGGTTCTCACATGATCGTCCGCGGCGGAATCCTACCTGCTGTTTCGGAGAATTGTCAACCGTTCTCTATATTCAAATTAGGATAAGGAAGTCGTCAAAATTTGAAAAAGCTGTTGTAATTGGTTGAGCCAACGTTCCACCTGATTAGTTGGATCGGTGAGTGACTACATATCGTGGTTTTCTCTGGCATTCACGGATTTGTCCTTGCTCCAATCAGGCGTCGTGAAATATCGTAGAGAAGGCGATTTTCGCCGGTTGTGGCGGCTTTCCCCCCATCGTCGACCAGGGAGTCCACCTACGCCTGCTTCTTCCGTATGCAGCCAGCAGCGTTTGACTTACTTCTCTAGAGCCGCTTTTGACTTGGACAGCTGAAATGTTGGTTCGTTGGCACTTTGAACAGTTTCTTCAAGTCTCAGCCAGTGTTCTTCAAAAAGCAGTCATCCGAAGTATGAAATCTAAAGGGGCCATCAAGGTTGATAGGCTGACGGCGGAAGTGCTCAGGGCTGACCTATGCTGTCTATGCAAATGTTGTAGCAACTATTACGCAATATTTTGCTCCACCTCGCATAATGCTGGAGCAGGTCAACAAGTTGGAAATGCCCCTTTATTTGCTACTTACTGACTACGGAAGAGATTTCTGTAGATTTCTGAATCACGAAAATATGTGTAGCACCCAGAGATGCAAGGGATTTCAGATACGGTTAGAGCTTTGTCTGACTCCATTCGTATAGTCGCTGATGTAGAGCAAGGATGCATTTGCTTTGGTAGTTTATTGTTGTGGATCTACATGACTCTGATTTGGCATATGATCACGAAACGCTATATATGTAAGTACAACGAGCTGACCATATATGCTTTTTTACGGCGCATCTTACCATCAACGTCAGCTTGACCAGATGGTTGAGTGTCAACGGAAATAATCCCTCAAACTTTGTAGTAGCCGGACGATCATATGTCAATATCTTGACAGTATGATATCATCAGATGGTAAAATTTGGATCGATATGGAACCACGAGTCAGAGAGGCTGGGACTACCTTTGCTAATTTACGAAATATTTGGAGACTCAATCGGATTGATCCACGCACCAAAATTTGAATCAGCTTCTATATCTTAAAACGTGTTACGTACGGTACGTTTGTCTTCGAAAATGTCCACTTGCTAAATTTGGTTCTCGAATTATGGAAGGAATTTGTGTTTTAGTTGTATCCAGTATTTTGCGCTCGCTAATGGCGGCCTGAGATCCATCTCGTTTGACATTCAAGAGGTGGAAAACATTGGAACTCATTTAGTTTGCCTAATTTCCATGAAAAACAAACTAACGGCATCTTTTCTTATCTGCCTGTTCAGTATACTGAACTAGGAACTCCCCCTTTTACTAATCGACACTTAGCAGTACATAGGCCAGACCAAGATTCAAGAGACTCTCCGACATTCCCAGGGTCGGCTAATTACTGGGTAATCAATGGTTTTTCGCGGTAAACAAAAACTAACACCGGGAACTCTCACTTTACTTTTATTTGTTCCTAATTGTGGCGTGTGCGTGTTGTTCTGTGTAATAAATTTGTGTTAATTTGTTATGTGTGATCTAATTTAGTTGTTGTACCGGTACATACCGCTGCTGCTGTTGATGACGAGGTCGAAATAGCCGCCACAGCGACTCCAGTTCAACTGTGCGGCCAGAAATCTAGCCGACGAGGCGAGGCGGGCGGCTATGCGGACAATCGTCGTCTGACGGGACCAGCGGGCGATGCTGGACGATGTAGGCAGGCGTCTTCCCTCGTAGGTGCGATCGACCGGCCGTGGCTTAGCCGCTTTGGACGGCCGAGAGGGGAAATCCTCCTTTACGATTAAAGCTAACGGCCTGAGGATTCATCCGATAATGTCCTTTGCTGTTTAGGCGCGGAAGCCTGACGGCTTCGCGAACTTAGCCGTGTGCTGAACAGAAAGGCAGTTCGAGTAGTAGAAAAAGAGGTTTGAAAAGAGGTCCTGGGCGGTTTTCCCCAATGTTCCATCCAGCTCCTGCTAGGAATGGGGGTGGCTGGGGTAACACACTATTTTCACTGCACACGGATGCCTGATTTAACAAGAGGCCGAATTTTGGCAATGGCTACTCTTTTATACCAAATTGCCTCCATATTTTCCCGCAAAACAAAAAATAACAATTTGTAACCAAACGGTTACAAAATGCATATTTTAAACTGAATTAGACTTGTAATTCATGAAAGATGCAAACATTTCCTGTGTCTCCAGTAGTTCCCCTACGCAGCGCGCACATATCCAAGTATTAAAGAGAAGCATTACCTCCTAGGACAAATAGTGGATTTAATAAAGTGTCATTTGACTGACAGGCGCAAAGTTTATAAATCTTCATAGTTTTGCGGGATTCCATACGAATTGTAATGCTCAAGGAGCTGCAGAACATTGTTTTCTAATAATTTTGACGAATTCTGAATCAACCTTTCCTTTATATTGCTCTTTATTGATAATGTTTTTAGGAGCTTATCCCAAAAAGAAATCATTGTTTTAACCTTCCGGGACTAGCTTAGTCATGAATCCCCTATGGAGACTCGCCTCCGGTATGTACGACAAGCCGGCTTTTTTCACTATTGTTGTACTTTTTACAATGGTGCGAGTCCTAGAGGGTTAATAATTTATTTGGATTTTTATGATATCTCTCGATACCTTTCAAACAAATTATGGGAAAATGTCTGCACATAAATTTAGTTGACCTCTAGCTCACGCCGGTCAAAGTTGGATAGATTTTTCCAACGAACCGCCAAGCATTAAACGGTTGATTGAACAACTTCTCACAAAGGAAGGGGCAATAAATTCAACAAATTTATTCAAATGCTTTCAAGTGGAATCTAGTGGCATGTCTGCCAAGCCAAAATGTTTTCCGGTGTGCTTACATACAATAACTAGGGTAAATCACTACTTGGGCCTATGGACCCGGTTCCTGGCTCACTGCACAGAAAACTAATAATTTATACTGTTTGGAAGCCGTAGGTTTATGATTGATAATTTTTAAAAAGTCTCCCATTTATTTTTCACAATACTCAATATTGATCCAATTGTAGAAAATAAAAATGTAGATTTCAAAATCTCGCTCTCCGATGCCAAACCACTGAGCCGGAGTGATTCTTTGCACTTTAACAAAAAGGTATCATCAAATAAACACCTACCTGAAAATCGTCCTAGTGCTCGTTACAATCATTGCTTCAAGCTTTTAATCACTACACCATAATGCTTAACACACGCACTTCAATCTAATCACTAGAACGTATCACTAGAACTTATATAAACATAATTAGAACACATTTAAAAATATATTCTCAAATCGAACAAAAAATCACCTCGGTCCAAAAACTTTTAGCCGCACCGTGCTGCCAAAAAGCCAGGAGAATGAAGATGATCCTTCATCTTTAATAGGAAAACTGTCTAATACGTTGACGCTATCATGTTATTTATAATTTTCTCGATTTCAAAAGGTGAAAAAAATATTGTTTTTAGGTATTTGGAAAAAAATTGGATGAGTAAATATATCTTCTCAACCAAAAAAAATGATTATGAATGATATTGAGTACTTTGCACTTTATTAGACTCCTGAGCTGAAATTATTTGCTCAGTTACGATCTCTCAGGTCAATATTAAATGCATGATTGCTACGATTTTTCTAGGGTTGTTTTGATTATTTTTCCGATGACTCGTTTGTCAAATTGCTGCATTCTCCAAAGTGCTAAGCAAATATTACAGGTAGTCGAGGGTGAAGGTTAGTCATCAAACATAATGATTGAATGAAACGTTTTACAAACTGGGGCTGACATAAGTCAAAGGTTCGAAATAAAATTCATTAAAAAAATGTCAGCATATATGGAGAACTTTATGGAAATGAATTGTATTCAGTCTGACAGTTAACGTGAAGGCATATACATAATTCTTTAACGTTGCTTAGCGACAATCCGAAAGTGCAGTTGATTGCCAGGATTCAAAACCTATTGTTGAACAATAAGATACCAAAAGTTAGTTAGTACAATGCTGATTGCTGGTGAGTTACTGCTAATAGTTTTGGCGCCGTAATAGCCAATCAGAAAAGGTTTGCAAGGGTCTCTGCTTATCAGACAACAACATTAGAAGCTAATCTATTCTGACACGCATTTGTAGAATGTCAACTTCTCAATTCTGATCAACAGTAATTTTACAGATTTTTAGGATGAGCAAATCAGTCAAGTCGTTGACAATTTTCGCAGAAGTCTAAACATTGATAGGAAAGGCAATACCATCTGGCATCTTGTTGTCGTGGAACGTGCATGTTTTTGTTTACGTCGCATTTTCTACCGTCCCGAGAGAGAATGAGAGAAAAATGTTGAGAGATTGAGTGAAATTTTGCTTAGGCCGGGAACTGGTTTTATGATATGCCGGAATGGAAATCGCTATGACTGAAATGAGTGCTGCACCTCGTTAATTTAAATCAAATAAAAGCTTTTTTGAACGATATTTAGCACGAATAGCTATTTTTTAAGCAGAAGTGAACCCCAATGCAGTATTATACAGCCCACAAAATTCAGGAAAAGTTGCTTTCTGTCATAAATATCAATTGAATAATGCAGTCCTATGCATGTTAGGCCGGGAATGGAGTAAGAAACCCTACTATACTATAAATAAATTTTTACAAAGGAAAACATGAAAGTGAAATGTATAATAGTAGCTGACAACTGCTCTATCGATGTGCCAATAAATTAGATGAAAACCTGTTCAAGCAAATGAAAGAAGCACGTAAACTCATTTCTTAGACAAATACTGTTTGGTACAATAATTGAGTTTAGGATATGTGTTTAGGATCTATCTTAAAGTTTTTGGAACTGCAAAACTTAAATATGCTCTTGAAATATTTATTCATATTCATCGTTTCCTTCTACGTCGCACTGCATTAAAGCTATGTTTACTGTTTTACAGTTCAATTGATGGTTCATCAGGCAGAATAGGATGTGTAATATCCCGGATAAAAATGTACTATTGGTTCAATAGTGTAAACAATTGAATTACCATAAAATGTACGGTATACAATAGGATACATTGTTTCTTGATGGTTGCACAGATTGTATCAACACTGAGGATACAATACATCAACATATTTCTCTAATGTAACTATACTTGCAATTGTTTTTTAAACATTTTCGTACATAAGTTTCATACATTGATAACTTTCGAAACGTTTTTTTACATTGCATATAAACTATATAACAATATTTGCCTCATAGCGCCAAATATGCATTTTTTCCCCTTTAAATTGCATTGTTGAACAGTAAAGCTGTCACAACTGAGAAATTAAAAATCGTATTGTTTTACTATACAAATACAATACAATCCATTGTATTTTGAACAGTCTTGTTCGGATATTTCAACAATATATTAACCATACACTCTATTGTGTGACGAAAAAAATGTATGGAAAAATCTCAGATTTTGTATAGTTACCAGGGTTTCGACTTTCCGTTTCAATGAGACCAAAGCAAGCGTTTTTCGGGCCAAGGGAAAATCTTGTTTCGTTGTTTATGTTGAGGATCATCTTTCACCCATCAATATTTTCTCTAGAATTAGCATTGGAAGATGAACGAAAATCCTGCCTATTAGATGAAAATCCTTTTTCGTTTCATTACTTTCACCTCTCACTCACTTTTCGCGAGAATTATCGCAGCACAATTACAAAATTGTATGGCCGCGCCGGGATTCGAACCCAGAATAGTAACAATAATAGCTGTGGGGATGCGCTTACTTTAGCCACACCACCACGCTATCTGTATGAAAGCGTTAAGTTATTTGTTCCACATAAGCTACTACCATTTGCATTGATGATGCCACGAAAAGACTCGAATATGAAAGAAAAAGAGCAAACCAACGTTTAGCGGCAATCAAAGTGAGCGAAAAATTGTTATCACTCTCCAGGCTGTTTTTCTTTCCCGAAAAGCGATTTCTCCCCGAAAACTTTCGTGAGGGAAAATCATGTGCTCCTGAGATTGAGTGAGCATTATGAACCCTGATAGTTACGATACTTAACAACCCGTACATTCTATTGCGAAAACTTCATTTACATTTGAGTAAATGGTTCATAACAATGCATTCTAATATATTTCTATGGTTTCATTTACAAGATAATCTATTGCCAATTTAATGTTATCAACAGTAGTGTTACAATAAATTGTATTGTTATTCTACTGTATTTTTTATTCGGGATCGTCAGCCTAAAATTTGGAGAATTTCAATCATTCTTAATTATGATCAGAAAATATTGAATAACATCGAAAGCAAACTATTTTCTTAGATGATAGAAATATAGAAATAGATGACATCAATTTGTTAGTTATTTTGCATTGAGCCGCGGCATACTAGATGAGTTCCAATGTTTTCTACCTCTTGAATGTCAAAGTAGATGGAACTCACTTCGTCAATACGGAGCGCAAAATACTGGATGGGAACCCCACAGAGGGGAAGGGGTATCAAACCATCTTTAGAATCTTTTCAGGTCCCGAAAATTCCGTGCATTTTTTTTTGGCCGATCGGTTTAGTAGAAATTTATTTTTATGTATATAGATGTGTAGTAGAGTGGGGCGCAGTTATATGGAAAAAACGCAAACTTCATCCAACCAAGTGTTAGGTTATGTTAGGTGTTTCTTAATCGTTTCGGGACCCCAATCAACTGTGCCAAATATGGGCTCGATTGGTTGCGTCCTCGCTTTCCGCATCGCGTTCCAAATTTATATGGAGATTAGAATGAAATAACATACTTTTTTACATTTTCGCTCTTAGCGGCTTCAATTTATCGTTGATCACGTCGTCAAGACTTTGCTAAAGAAAGTACGTATCTAGAAGGTCTACAAAAAATATTATTACGCTTCGAAAATTGATTGTTCAAACCATATGCAAGAAATCAATGTTTCTGCCAGCACTACCGGACAATCTATGGTTGCCGGAATTTTTACTTTGTGAAATGATTCTGAATAACTCCAAAGCCCTATATGATCAATAATTTTGAAATAACACTCGGTTAAATTATTGGTCCACGTAGTTCGGCAGTGCTGGCAGTGTAAACAATTTTTTGCATATGATTTGAAAGATCAATCTTCGAATCGTTGGAACTTCATGGAAGTTTCTAAGCCAAGTTACCATTTTTGCATTCGTATATCATGAGGCTAACACGATGATACTTTTATGCCCAAGGAAGTCGAGACAATTTCCAATCCGAAAATTGCCTAGACCGGCACCGGGAATCGAACCCAGCCACCCTCAGCATGGTCTTGCTTTGTAGCCGCGCGTCTTGCCGCACGGCTAAGGAGGGCCCTAACCTTCCTAATGCATTAGAAAAAAGTTACACATTGTGCATTGGGGTCCATTTGGACCCAAGATTTCATCTCGATCACAAAAACTCAAATTTCATCCGATTTTCGATCTTTAGGCACCAAACGAAAGCTGTAGGTTTCAATAACAAGCCCACGGGGTGATTCATCCAAATTGACTACTCTAGTCCCCGGGGAACCTGTGCTAAAGAGGTATTGTTTGAGCTTCTCAATTTAGCACCAAATTATCGAGTTTCGTGTTATGAAACATAAAATTGCTTGCAAATATGTGCTCTGATGATCCCAACTGTATTTACTATATTGTATATGCCATTTCTGGGCAAATTTATCCCTCGAGCGGTCATCGGAAAGCCCTCTGGAAGATCCGGAACTTCCGTAAAATTGGCCAATTCTAAAAGTTCATCTCAGAGCTCCGCGATTTTTTGATAACCATTCATTCTGGCAAATTGTGGGGGCTATCAATAGTTAAAGCGTTCTGTGACCTACGAATGTCCCAGAAACGGTCCTCCGGAAGATCCGGAACATCCGTAAAACGGCCAATTCCAAAAGTTTATCCTAGAGCTCCGCGATTTTTTCTTAATGATTCATTCTGGCAAATTGTGGGTGCAATCAATAGTTATAGCCCTCTGTGACCTACAAATGTCCCAGAAACGGTCCTCCGGAAGATCCGGAACATCCGTAAAACGGCTAATTCCAAAAGTTTATCCTTATTTTTTCGTTATGATTCATTCTGGCAAATTGTGGGTGCAATCAATAGGTAAAGTCTTCTGTGACCTCCAAATGTCCCAGAAACGGTCCTCTGGAAGATCCGGGACATCCGTAAAAGTGGCCAATTCTAAAAGTTCATCCCAGAGCTTCGCGATTTTTTGATAACCATTCATTCTGGCAGATTGTGGGGGCAAACAATAGTTAAAGCCTTCTGTTACCTCCAAATGCCACAGAAATGGTTCTCCGGAAGATCCGGAATATCCTTGAAATGGTCAATTCCAAAAGTTCATCCCAGAGCTTCGCAACTTGACAACCATTCATTCTGGCAAATTGTGGGTGCAACAAACAGTTAAAGTCTTCTGTGAACCCAAAATGTCCCTGAAATAGTCCTTCGGAAGAACCGAAACATCCGTAAAATGGCCAAATCTAAAAGTTAATCCCAGAACTTTGGAATTTTTTTGGAACATCCGTGAAAATGGTCAATTCCAAAAGATGATCCCAGAGATTCGCATTATTTCGTAATCATCCATCCTGACGGATGCAATCAGTAGTGAAAGTTTTCAGTAATCCCAAAAAGCTCCCGAAACGGTCATCCGAAAGTTCCGGACCATACGTCTTCTTCTTCTTCTTCTTATTGGCATTACATCCCCATACTGGGACAGAGCCGCCTCGCAGCTTAGTGTTCATTAAGCACTTCCACAGTTATTAACTGCGAGGTTTCTTAGCCAGGTTACCATTTTTGCATTCGTATATCATGAAGCTAACACGATGATACTTTTATGCCCAGGGAAGTCGATACAATTTCCAATCCGAAAATTGTCTAGACCGGCACCGGGAATCGAACCCAGCCACCCTCAGCATGGTCTTGCTTTGTAGCTGCGCGTTTTACCGCACGGCTAATGAGGGCCCCCAACCATACGTAAAAGTGGCCAATTTCAAAAATACATCTCAGAGCTTCGCAATTCATTCATAACCGAATCGAATCAATTGTACAAGTCTTCTGCGACCCGGAAATGCTCCCGAAAGGAGCAGATACCACAAAATCATTCCAGAGCATTGCTATTCTATTCGTAACCATTCATACGGGCAAATTGTGTACGCAATAAATTGTTTAAGTCTTCTGAGATGACCACAAACGGCCCTTCGGGAAATCCGAAACATTCGTAAAAGTGGCCAATTCCAAAAGTTCATCTCAAAACAAATTCTCGAAACTGTTTATATCATCGAATGGATTATGCAATCAATAGTGAAAGCCTATCGTGGCCCGAAATGACCACAATACGGTCCTCAAGAAGCCCGAAACATCCGTAAAATAGGTTAATCCTAAAATTTGATCCCAGACTTGAGCACTTTTGTTAGCATTAACGTAGTAATGGTGAATTATATGTGGAGTAAATAGTGAAAGTCCTCTGTGACCTACCAAAATTTAATCACATTCGATTTTATAGACATTAACATTCACATTGTTAACGGCTCCGGTTTTCCGGGAAATTTGGGACATCCGCTAAAAGTATGATCCCCGGGGAGACTTGATCACCCCCTGTTTTATCGAGAACTAAAGTAGTTTAGTATTTTTAAGTATAGATCCTCTAGACAAATAACCTTTATGTGGTGAGTTGTTTTCTGGATTGACAAACCTTATTCATTCTGCGGCCTGCGTGTTTTGTTTTGACTTTCCCAAAGATTTGTTTACTGCCTAATGATCTGTACTGATGACAATGTCAACATTCCATCAAAGTTTTAGAATATTCGGATTTGAAGTTATTGCCTTAATATGACGACACTTGATCCCCCATTAGTTTATTTATTTTATTTCGGCAACCAACGTAAACTAGCACATATTCATAGACCTGTGCAGGAATTCACCAAATTTACTCACCCGATGAATTTTGGCATTTGAGCGGGTCGTCTTCTCGAACAAAAGTTCATTTTGCGTTCATTATGCGACCCGATCAAACGTCATAATTTCTTGGGCGAGTTCATTTTGCGTTAGTTTATATACATGTTTGTTTTTGTAATGCTATAGTATGATTAAATTATTTATTTTTTAGTAAAGTGATGTATAATTTTGATTTTTAATTTATATTTCTGAATTTGTTATGTTTGTTCTTTGAAAATATTGTCTGTTGTTATGCCGAGACATTGTAAAGTCAATAGTTTCGCAGTGTTGATTGTAAACAGCCATCTTTCGGTTGAGAGGCCCAAATTCGGCGTAATTTGTTCGGCAGTGGTTGGTTAAAATGTAAATAATGTTTTATGTCGAAGTAGCCGAGAAGGTATGTAAAAATTAAATTTCAATGATTTTTAGAGAGTCTGTGTGGAAATCGCGTATGTTTATTTATTCTTGGTTGTGATACATCGGAAATCAGAGAATGGGATCAAGTCAACCCAGTCTCTCTTAGTTGAAATTTTCTAGGACGTCTGAATGTGCACAAAACCGTCCTCCGGGAGATCAGGAATATCAGTGAAAATGGTCAATTCCAAAAGTTCATCCCACAGCTTAGCTAATTTTCGCTTTCATTCATATGAATTATGTACGCAATCAATAGCAAATCCTCCGTGATATGCAATGACAATAACAAAAGTCGAGTCAAGTACGAGATACTGAAGACGGCCTTACTGTTAAGGCCGAAATACGTATCTGCAAAACACATAGTGGAATCAAATCAATTGATGGAATCAAATGGAATTGTACAAACTCGTCTGATGACAAGTAATGACATTCCACTGATAGCTCAAAATAATTTTCTTATCAATAATAAAAATTCCTTCATAAAATCCGGAACATCCGTAAAAGACGCCAAATCCAACAGTTAGCGTAACAGATCATCATTAGCCAGCGATGACGGCGTGGCGGCGTTCCTCGTTGAATTCCTCCGAAGCTTCTCCAGAAGCTCCTCTGGAAGTTATTCAAGAACTACCTCCGGAAGTTTGTTTAGAAGTTCCTCCGGTAATCCCTTCGGAAGTTCATCAAGTAATCCCTCGGAAAGTTCCTAAAGGCATTCTTCTAGAAGTTCTTCTCAGAACTCTGAGAGTTCTTCCGCAAATCTCTCCAGAAGTTCATCAAGTAATTCCTCGGGGAGCTGCTCCGGGAGCTCCACCGAACTTGTTCCGAAAGTTCCTCCAGAAATTCTCAACGAAGTGTCACGGAAGTTCCTCCGTGAATTCTTTTTCGAATTGGCCACATTCACGGTGTTCCGGATCTTCCGGAGTACCTTTACCGTACAGTACCAAAAACTTTTATAATTGATTGCAAACACAATTCGTCAGGATAGGTAGTTACGAAAAAAAATGCGATGCTCTGAGATATTATTTTGGAGTTGAGCACTTTTACGAATGAACTGGATCTTCCGGAGGACCGTTTCTTAAGAAATTGGAGGTCACAGAAGACTTTCCCTATTAATTTGCCAGAATGAAAGGTTTCGAAAAAAATCACTGTGCTGAAGTTTTGGAATTGTCTACTTTTACGGATGTTTCAGATCTACCGAAGGATTGTTTCTACGACATTTGTAGACTACAGAAGACTTTCACTATTGATTGCACCCACAATTCACCAGAATAGATGGTTACGAAAAAATTGCTGTTCTGGGTTGAACTTTTGGAATGGCCACTTTCACGGATGTTCTGGCATTTTGGAGGTCACAGAAGATTTTCATTATTGATTGCATCCATAATTCGCCAGAATATATTATTATGAAAAAAATACAAAGCTCTGGGACGAACTTTTGAAATTGTCCATTTTTACGGATGTTCCTGATTTTTCGAAGAACCATTTCTGGGGCATTTGGAGGTCATAGAAGACATTTACTATTGATTGCCAGAATGAATGGTTTTAAAAAAATCCCGAAACTCTAGGGTGAACTTTTAGAATTGGCCATTTTACGGATGTTCCGGATCTTCCGGAGGACCGTTTCTGAGACATTTGGGGTTCACAGAAAGCTTTAACTATTGATTGCACCCACAATTTGCCAGAATGAATGGTTATCAACAAATCGCGAAGCTCTGGGATGAACTTTTAGAATTGGCCACTTTTATGGATG
Organism: Armigeres subalbatus; assembly: GCF_024139115.2. Lineage (NCBI taxonomy): Eukaryota > Metazoa > Arthropoda > Insecta > Diptera > Culicidae > Armigeres > Armigeres subalbatus. The sequence goes on along the minus strand of NC_085140.1, from coordinate 291,743,935 downwards.
TTCCGGATCTTCCGGAGGACCGTTTCTGAGGCATTTGTAGGTCACAGAGGGCTATAACTATTGATTGCACCCACAATTCGCCAGAATGAATCATTACGAAAAAAATCGCGAAGCTCTAGGATAAACTTTTGGAATTGGCCTTTTACGGATGTTCCGGATCTTCCGGAAAACCGTTTCTGGGACATTTGTAGGTCACAGAGGGCTATAACTATTGATTGCACCCACAATTTGCCAGAATGAATCATTAAGAAAAAATCGCGGAGCTCTAGGATAAACTTTTGGAATTGGCCAATTTTACGGAAGTTCCAGATCTTCCAGAGGGCTTTCCGATGACCGCTCGAGGGATAAATTTGCCCAGAAATGGCATATACAATATAGCAAATACAGTTGGGATCATCAGAGCACATATTTGCAAGCAATTTTATGTTTCATAACACGAAACTCGATAATTTGATGCTAAATTGAGAAGCTCAAACAGTACCTCTTTAGCACAGGTTCCCCGGGGACTTGAGTGGTCAATTTGGATGAATCACCCCGTGGGCTTGTTATTGGAACCTACAGCTTTCGTTTGGTGCCTAAAGATCGAAAATCGGTTGAAATTTGAGTTTTTGTGATCGAGATGAAATCTTGGGTCCAAATGGACCCCAATGCACAATGTGTCACTTTTTTTGTGGCGCCTCTCCTAGATGTCGCTGGAAGCTGATTTTCTCAGGGAATCCTTATTTCCAAAAGTTAGGAAAAGTCAGAATTTTTCAGATTTTTATCTCGTTGCGTTACAAAGTTACAGCGGTGTTTTGGGTGTGCTTGGGTCGAAATGGACCCCAATGCACTAGGAAGGTTAACGCAATGTGCCACTTGGTTTACGACGAACTGAAACCTCTAGATGGGGAGCCCCCCTTTCTAGAACGGGCAGAGGTTTCGAACCATCTTAACCATCTTAAGAACCTTCCTCTGCCCCAATCATCCTTGCATACAAATTTTCATGTCGAACAGTGTCAGTTAAGGGTCAGAAATGTGTGTCTTTCATTTTTATGTATAGAGATAGAAGGAAATTTTCAATAAAGACCCAACTAGACCCAACAAAATTAAAAGCTAATAAAGAGCTTATTTCATTAAAAATAGGATTTATTGTTCTGGAATCACTAGATCCCTTGTTGTACAACGTATGCTCGGTCAAACAAAACAATATTTGTTCGAACAAAATGCACCTGGCATTGAATTGTTCAGAAAATAAGGAAATTGTTCTTCAGGAGTTGGAATTGCTCCTGAAACTTTTTCGGCAGTACGTACTAAAATATTTCGGCCTGAAAATATTTCAGAATTTGTTTCAATGTTTTTTTTTTATGGAAACTCGACAATATTTTTTTGAAATTCTCTATGAACAAATACGCCTACTTTTAGATTTTTTTTTTACAGAAACTCTTTTAGGAATTCCTTCGAAAAATGTTTCTTATAAAGTCCATCGGGAAATCCATACGAATTCACTCCTTTGTGAATTTCTTCCAAAACTAATTTATGCATTTGTTAAACCCTTCAATATTCGGAGTACTTCATAGGACGTCGGCTAGAACGTTTTGGCCTTTCATAGGTCGCTAGGTTGCTTTGCAGTTGCTGATCACCAGATGATCTCGGCTGCTGGAGGTCTCGGCCACAGCGTCGCTCCGTTGAATATCCTGCGAAGTAGAAGAATTCATAGATACTCGACGTTGTTCTTCAGGTTCGATGATCTTCTTCAAATGTGCTGAGTTGCGTTGATAAGTTTTCCCAGTCATTTCATTCGTAACACGTGTTCCTGATTTCGACGCTATCGTGCATTTCGTTGGGTCAAACGTGGTGCTCAGCTTGTTTCCACGGTTAAGGTTTTGCATCACAACTTTATCTCTTTCCTTTAGATTGGACTCCTTCGCATTCCGTTTTTCATTTTCATGATGACCTGAATGATATTTGCCACTCCAGTCGCGGCCCTGAAACTCTTCAGTTATTGGGTTTGTTTCAACTTCCTTCAAGAACGGAATCTTAGTTCTAATGGTACGACCCAACAAAAGCTCAGTTGGGGTCTTACCAGTAACGGAGTGTGGAGTAGAATAGTACATAATAAAGTACTCGTTGAGATCTTTTTGCCAATCACGCTTCAAAGCTGACTTCAATACGGTGTTGTGAAATTTAAGTGAATGCCATTTGTTTTACAGTATTCGCTAAAATCCAAACTGATAAATTGCCTGGCATTATCTAGTGTAATTGTGCGAGGAAAACCCAATCGTCTGAATATTGTATGCAATTTATTAACCGTTTCCTTGCCTGTTATTTTTGTCATGACCTCAACTTCTTTATAACGACTGTAATAGTCAATTATGACTAACAGGTATTCCCCTGAAGGCAGTGGTCCCAGGAAATCAATCGCGACGTCTACCCAAGCTTCAGATGGTAATGGACGCCTTATCCATTCCAGGCCACTAAGCCCTATCACGCATTCTCCGTTTCAATGCCGATTATCCTGGATGCCCTTCATGTGCCAGCTCCATAAATCTAGCACTAGGTAAAGCACTGTAAACGCAAAACCCATCTTTCGATTCTAGGGCATGGCCGAGAACTTGACTTAAACAGTGATTCCAGAGGTTTATGGTCAGTTTCCAGCTCGAACACACGACCAATCAAATACATGGAAAACCTTTCCACGGCCCACACTAATGCAAGATTCTTTTTCTGTTTGACAGTAACGTTGTTCGTAGAGGATAAGCTTCTACTTGCATAGCAAATGATGAAAGGATTCGAATCACCGAACGCGTTTTGGAATTGCACTAATACAGCTCCTAAGGCAACAGGAGAGGCATCAGCAATAACTCGAGTATGCAATTTATTGTCAAAAAAATGTTTAACATCGCCAATCATGTTCTTCAATTTCTTGAATGCGGTATCTTGCTCTTCATTCCAAACGAAGGGTGTTCCACTACGAGTAAGAGTTCGAAGGGGCGCCGAAATAGTCGCAAGATTGGGCAAGAATCTACCAACATATGTTGCGAGTCCTAAAAAACTTCTTAACTCCTCAACATTTTGTGGTGGTCTGAAACTCTGCAGTGCTTCTACTTTACTCTCAGCTGGTCGAATTCCTTCACTGGAAACGTGATGACCTAGAAATTCTAACTCAGTGACTATGAATAAACATTTCCGATCATTAAGCAGCACATCATGGCTTTGTAGAACAGCCAAAACCTTCTGTAGACACCGATTGTGGTCCTCCTCATCAGTACCGAACACTATATTTTCGTCAATGTAATTGACGCAATTTTCACAATCAGCTAAAAGTTGCTCAATTATCTTTGGAAACATCTCCGGAGCGCATGAAATTCCGAACATCAAGCGCTTATATCTGTACATTCCCCGATGAGTAATAAAAGTTGTTATAGGCCGAGACAATTCATCTAACTCGATCTGGTGGAAAGCATCTTTTATGTCCAGCCTAGAAAAATCATTGGCTGACTTCAGACGAGGAAGAAAGTCTTCTATAGTTGGCATCAAGTGATGCTCACGCTGTATCGCACGATTCGCAACGCGCATATCTATGCATATTTGCAAATAACCACTGTCTTTCACAATGATAACTAGCGGTGAGACCCAGTCTCTGTATTGATTTACTTTTTCCATAATATCAGCAGCTTCCAGATGATCTAACTTTTCTTCAATACGCCCTAATAAAGCTATCGGCGGCCTCCTAGCATGCTGTACCACAGGAGTTACGGATTTGTCTATCGGTAGGTGAAGTTTTATACCTTTCATCTTAGGAAAAGACGACTTAACTACAATCTTGGACATTCAAAACTAGAATTAGAATAACTATCTAATGAACCAAATTATACGCAACGTACCTGAGCAACTTGATTTGTTTCATCCGTCAACCCTAATCGTAGAATATCTAGCTCCTTGGCCGTTTCTTTCCCCAACAACGGTTGATTTCCATCGTGTATAACGTAAAATCTTGCATCGCACTGCGATTGACAATTTTTCTCGGGAATTCGAATAGTAGAGTCAAACATTCCTATGACTTCCAACGACTTGGCATCCATCCCGTACCCGCGAAACTTTTGATCGACTTCCATGCTGCGTTTTATCGAAATCACACTTATTTGCTTGCTCACGAGCTCGCAGCATGAACTTCGCATGATTTTCCCCGGCTTCAGGTTTGAGCGTACAAAATATATTTTGCTCCATTGAATCATGATGCTTCGGAGCAAAATACTCATTAAGCTTGCATAATGCAACTTTGTATGGGCTAACATCATCAGATTCATCAACGTCAGCATCTGGAATGGATTGAAACACTTCTTGAACATCTGGACCTGCCCGCGCCAGTAATAAGAATTTCAATTTGGTTTGATCTTTCTCTCCACAAGCGACAACTACGCACTCGAAATTACGCTTCCAGCGGATCCACTGGCCTCGAATTTCATTCTGAGCCAGTGCTTTATAGGTAAACTGTTGGATTTCCCATTTTTCCATCGTCCTGTTAAATATTTACAACTTTACATGTATTTTTTTATTTCCAACTGTTTATTTCCCACTGTAAAAGTACTCTTGCTTTTACTCCCATGTACTAATTAATCAATAATTCGAACTATCGGCATTGAAGCCTTTTTCGGCATTTAAGCCAATGGAATTGAATCCATCTTCATCGGCATCTAAGCCACTAATCAACATAAATCCATCAATTCATTTGCACCGGCATTCAAGCCATATACATTTACTACGGCATTTAAGCCTTTTGCTTAGACACTTTTAATAGTGGAACTCAAATATCATCGTATTTTCAAACTACATACAGTCAAACCTCCATGAGTCGATATTGAAGGGACCATCGACTTATAGAAATATCGAGATGTGGAAAAGAAAATCAGAAGAAAACTGGTTGAAGGGACCATCGCAGTAAGCCAGAAAATATTTTTTAATATGGCGCAATTTGCTTCCATGAGTCGATATCGAGTCATAGAACATCGACTCATGGAGGTTTGACTGTACCTGTTACTTGATTTGTGACGGATCAATAACAAAATCGCCTTCGCGATAAGTTTTATTTTCTTCAAGCTTCGCAAAACGCCGATCACTTATTTAATACAAACTAAAACAAACATTTCAAGCAAAAAGTGTTAGCAAAAATAATATGTATCCAATTTTTCACAAATCACGCAAATGTCTTCGAATCGTATAATTTTCTCACCTTGTGTCACCTCAGGTTCAAAGTACCGTCCTCGTCGCCAATGCTGAACCCTCAGTATTCGGAGTATTTGGATGATTTGCAGAAACAATTCAAGACAAAATTTTTAAAACGACTTATCTGCTTTTGTAAACAAAGATTCAAACGACGATTTGACGAATCTGATAGCTCTCCCACGCAAACCAGCACCATCAATAGGTAGGTGAAGGTTTCCGCTACCTGTTGATGGTGTTGGTTTGCGTGGGAGGGCAATCAGATTCGTCAAATCGTCGTTTGAATCTTTGTTTACAAAAGCAGATAAGTCGTTTTGAAAATTTTGTCTTGAATTTATAGGTGTAAATTACGTCGCCCAAACTGTTATTATTATTCTCACAAAATCCACATACAATATAAACATAATCACACACTCAAAAGCTACACACAACATTAACATATTTCCAGTGGCTTTTCCCTAACCTCAATCTACCTGTGCACTGGACTTAAATTTAAGAAAATGGTGTGCGGAAACGCATAGAATTAATAGATTTTGATTAGTTTAAACGACTCTGATAATTTTATTTTCCATTTGGACTGCCAAAATATCAAAATTTCCATTTTTTGGGTCAGTGCACAGGTAAAAAGTGAGGTTACGCGACGCCACTGCATATTCCTCATACTCCCAGTCTGACAGATGGCACAGGGTATAGATAGTAAAATTCACTATTCCACTATCTATAGTACAGGGGTGTTGCATGGCAGGAGATATTTACATCACACAGGGGTGCCACACATTGATCATCACATTTTTTCTAATATTCCCACCAAAATTCCGTCGTGAATTATTCATGGAAGATAAATTTCCCGGAGCAGTTCCTTGAGGAATTTTCTAGAGAAATTTCCAGGAAAGCATATAGAGATATTTCTAGAAGAGTTCGATTACTTCCCAACGATTAATCGATTCAATAATCGACAAGAATCGAGAGTATCCAATTAGTTACTAATCGATTAATCGGGATTTTATGACAACGCTTAGATGTCGATTACTTCGATTAATCGATTCATCGTTGTGATAATCGAATAATTTTGAATCGATTACTACTCAACGATAAATCGATTCAATACCCGGCCAACCATTCGTCAAACTTCTTCGAAGTTATTTATCTAAAATTAAATAATTATGCTGGTATTTCTTTACACTACATTATTCACAAAAATGATACAAATCTTAATGAATCGTTATCATAGTTTATATAAAGTATGATATCAACGCAATGATATACTTTGACAAAGTATTTGAAAGATGAACATCGCTACATCTTTACCATCAAATTAATCACAATAACGATATGAATATTCATGAAACGTTATCAGATTTCTGATAAAGTACGATCTCAACTTTATGATATATTTTGACAACGAATTTTACTGTCGAACATCGCTGCACCTTCATTACGTTTTGGTCTATCGATTCATATCGTTGGATATCAAAACACCGATGGATATTTTGCGGTTTGTTTACATCTCAAAAATTATGATTTAGAAATTTTCTAAAAATGAACGGATGTTGAATGAAACGACACTCGGATTTCAATTCTAAAAGCCGTAATATACAGTCAAACCTCCATGAGTCGATGTTCTATGACTCGATATCGACTCATGGAAGCAAATTGCGCCATATTAAAAAATATTTTCTGGCTTACTGCGATGGTCCCTTCAACCAGTTTTCTTCTGATTTTCTTTTCCACATCTCGATATTTCTATAAGTCGATGGTCCCTTCAATATCGACTCATGGAGGTTTGACTGTATACATTATAAAACCAGCATAAGTCCCTTTAAGGTTATTATACAACGAAGCCACAAATCTACCATCTTGAAAATAGTGATCGTAGATCATTTGATTACTTATGCGTAACAATCGACATTTATTTCAGTATTTCACCATTATCGTTTCCATATCTTAGCAAATAATAAACCCATTTTATTCTTTATTTTGAAAATTTCAGAAACAAGCAGCCAGTCGCCTAAGCTACGACCGTACCCGAGCTGGAATGCTCACCGTCTAACGACCGACGGTGAAGCACCGGAAATTGTTTCCCCATTCCGGATAAGAGCCGATCGCTGCGGACGTCTCTGGGTTCTGGACACCGGCATAGCAGACCTTCTGGGTTCGGCCAAGTCCTTGGCGCCTACCTCTCTATTGGTGTACGATCTGCACAATGACAATCTTCTCAGGCGCTACAAATTTCCGAAAGATCATGTGAAGGAGGCCTCTTTCTATGCCAACATTGCAGTTGAAGATTCCAATTGTGACGACACGTACGCCTATGCTGCTGACCTTGGCGCTCCCGGTTTGGTTGTGTACTCCTGGAAGCTTCAAGAATCTTGGCGGGTCCAACACCACTTCTTCCATCCAGACCCACTGTCTGGAAACTACACCATTACCGGAATATCATTCCAATGGGATGATGGACTTTTTGGAATGGCACTGTCCAGACCCCAGTCTGATGGATTCTCAACCATGTACTTCCATCCCCTTAGTTCAACAAATGAGTTCTCTGTGTCTACAAAAGTTCTTCAAAACCAAACCCTAGCCACCTCCGACAAAATATACAAAGAATTCAAGGTGCTTGGATCGCGTGGACCGAACGGCCAAGCTGGGGTTGCATTCTTGGACCAAAAAACTGGAGTGATCTTCTATGCGTTGCCCAATCTGAATGCCGTGACCTGCTGGAAAACTTCAAACCGAGCCTACACTATCAAATCGGTTGGACGCGTGTACATGAGCACAACAGACATGGTGTTCCCCAACGACGTCAAGGTGGATGACGAGAGCAACCTGTGGGTCCTATCAGATCGACTTCATCAATACATGTACGCCAGCCTTGACCCAAAGGACGTCAATTTCCGAATATTGACCGCAACCGTGAAAGATGCCATTGAAAACACAGCCTGTGATACTAAGATCAAACCTCTGCCGGATATTATAACCAACCTGGGCGACATACTGCGACCGTCAACTTCACCGGTTCCTCCGAAATCCGGAGCGCCGCTGGTGCTTGCCTCCCACTTGGTCCTTGTACTCACTACTTTTGTCAAGTTGATTCTATGAACCGCCCATTAATTGCAAAGAAAGTGGTGCTAGAATAATCAATCCTAAACCTTTTCAATTCACTCAGTCTCACTAAAGACTCAAAACTACAAAACACAACAACTCTTTAGATTTTACTTTCATGTGTAGCACAATGCTTAAAAAGTACCACGCAGAACCAAGGAAGCACAAAAACTAATTAAAACAGTCAAATAACGTTAAGTGAGGGCGATTGTTTGTTACTCCATTTACCTGTAAAAATCTACAAGAACTATTGTAACATATTTTCACTTAAATAGATAAGAAAACATTAGCATTTTAGGGAAAACCTTCGCAGGAATCGTCAGACGAGATTCGAAAGATTACCAGATTATAAGGATTGTTGAATAATCAGTATTGGAAACGAACAATCATATTCTTGTTTTTAAACTATACCAATGTAAATTATTGTTTTAACTATATATTTATCTTGATTGTGGAGTCGATCGGAAACCAGACTCTTTTTAATCGCATGCATCCACGTGTGTAGGGCAAATGTGACGAAACTACATATCGAGGAACAAAAACTAAATGTGCTATATTTGCTAGCTGATTCGGAATATCAAATTGTGAACATGTCCAAAAGACGAATGTTTTAGCAGTCGTAAAAGGTTGATTTTTGCTATCAAGATGCTTTCCGCGTAAATTGAGCCGTCCAGAAGTGTCATATCAACGTGTTGTTAAGTCATATAACAAGATGGAAAGAAGTATAGTTGTTGCAAAAACCATCTCGCTGGCTATTATTTACTCCGAAAACCTCCGGGGCTGTTCTAACAAGTCGTGTTTCCACAAGCTATTTTCCGCTTATTACCTTTTTAATTTATCTAATGTATATAAAAAATAAAATACAATTAGGTAATAACATTAATAACAAGATCTTCGAATGCACTTCTTTTTCGAACTGTGAAAGAAAAGCGGAACATGATGCGGAGCCCAAACCTGAAAGTTGAACCCATTATTCCGATTTATATAGAAGGTTTATTAAAATCAATCGAATGCATTCTGATTATGTGGAGAAGGTCAATATTAGCCATCTTCTTTTTCTATATAAATGAGTTTTTATTTCCTTGTAAGGCAATATAATTCACGAACGGGATCTGAAGAAATTCTTTCCACGATTTCGATACGATTCCTTCAAGGATTTATAATATAATCCTTCCTGAGTACCGAGGAGATTCCTGCAAGGATTCCGAAAGGCTACCTTTCAGGATACAGAGGAGAATCCTTCCGGGATTCAGAATAGAATCTTCCGAAGGGAATTCTTCTAGAATTCGGGGATTGTTTTTGTGGTTCCAAGGGGAATACTTCCGGAATTTCGAGTGGTATCCTTTCGGGATTCCGAGAGGAAACTTTTCAGGATTAAGAGGGAAAACTTTTCGAGAGGAATCTCGAGGGGAATCCGAGGACAATCCTTCAGGGGTTCTGAGGGGAATCCCTTTGAGTTTTCAAAGGGAAAATTTCAGAGATTCCGAGGGACATCCTTCCAAAATTCCAAGGGGAAGCCTTCGGGAATTCCGAGTGGAACCCTTGTGGCATGCTGTAGAGATCTCGGAACGATTCCTTCAAGAATTAAAAGGAGAACCTTTCCTGGGTTTTTTAGATTATTTCTTCCAGGCTTCAAAAAAGCGACTTTCCAGGATTCATGGAAGAACCCTTCTGGGATTCAGAAGAGAATTCTTTCGGGATTCAGAGGTATCAGGTATCAGAACATCAATATTCGTCCATACACCGTGAATGGTGATTATAGCCCAAGGGGGTCAAACATTGACATTACTGAGCTCAAAACGATCCTTTTGGAAGGAACAGAGTCCTCATGAAGCATTAAATGATATTCAGGACGTGTCGCCGTGGAGAAAGAAAGAACTTCATCCTCTGGATTCCAGACTATTCCAAGGACGCGTTCAGTCAACGTTTCCTTGTCTTGATGAAAGCGCACAGTAGAGGTTATCGGCTGTTCTCCCATCGCTTCCAGGAAATTTGGAGAATTCGACACCCAATTTCTGATGTGAAATCCTCCAGGAGAATGGATCAATTTCACATCGGTAGCTATCTTGATGGCTTCGTCAACGGTATCTACACTATCATAATAATCATCAACATAGTTGTAGTGTATAGATATAGGAGTTCAAATTGTTTGATATGTTGCAGTAAAGAAAGGTTGATAAAGTTGTTAATGTGAATAAACCACATTCATTATCGACCATACAATTAATTTGAAACACTTTCCCATAGTGCCTATAATGTTTCCCTATCGACTTTGTATATAATGTAAATACATAATCGACTCAAACCAAGAGACAATTGCATGTACCAGGGAAGAACATTTAATATGATCTGCATATATGTGAACTGAGAAGAAATGAAATAGGCAATCGACGAATGTGAATGATGTTCGTGTGACTGAATCTATCAAGTGTAAGAATGAGTTTGTAAAGCATAACAGAAAGAGGAAGAGAGATAGCAAGTATTTTGAGCTGGGATGCATTGCAGAAAGAAGATCGTGAGAATTCCTCAGTCTATTGACGAATCTTTGTGCGAGTAGACGCTTGTGTGTGCAGTGTCTGGTTGAAAAATTGTATGGATACGACATGGCGAAGTTGGTAGGTATCAAACGGCTTGTGACGAAATAAAGGAGAACGGTTGATTTCGGACGTTTGTGAACGCAGAACGAGTAGGTTCCTGGCGTGCAAAAAAAAAAAGAAAATTAAGTATTAAGTAAAGAGCGGACGAGTGAGATCCAGCTCAATTGTAAACGTTCGGACGAGTAAGTTCCGATACGATAATGAAAAAGCAGGACGAGTGGGTACCTGCAAGTAGTGTGGACGAGTGGGTTCCAACACAATTTTGATAGAAAAAAAATGAAGAGCGGACGAGTGGGATCCGGCTCTATTTGAACGTGCGGACGAGTGGGTTCCGATACGATAATGAAAAGGCAGGACGAGTGGGTACCTGCAAGTAGTGTGGACGAGTGGGTTCCAACACAATTTTGATAAAAAAAAATGAAGAGCGGACGAGTGGGATCCGGCTCTATTTAAACGTGCGGACGAGTGGGTTCCGACACGATAATGAAAAGGCAGGACGAGTGGGTACCTGCAAATAGTGTGGACGAGTGGGTTCCAACACAATTTTGTAAAAAAAAAAACAAAAGAAAAAAAAATGAAGAGCGGACGGGTGGGATCCGGCTCTATTTAAACGTTCGGACGAGTGGTTTCCGACACGGCAATGGGAAGCAGGACAAGTAGGTGTCTGTGTATGAAGTGTAGACAAGGGGGTCCCAAAACAAAATTTTGATAAAAAAAAAAATTGAATGAGACGGACGAGTGGGCTCCGACTCAATTACAAAGGTTCGAACGAGTGAGTTCTGTTATGATAATAAAATTGCCGCTGGATGAAAATATAACAATTTTATAGAATAAATAATCAAAAGTATGAGATATAAATAGACTGGAATTTCAATTGGAATAAAATAAAATAAGATGAAATGACAGGTGTTGAAGAGTTCTACGACTTTGATTTTTTCAAATAACTAATAACAATTGGATCATTGGATCATTGGGTTATACTTAATTGGATTCCAATTAAAATTTAATCGCATTTGGTTAAGTTGCGATTTGGATCGGATTTGGATTGATAGGTTTTTACTTGGCTTGGATCAGATTTGGATTGGATTTAGATTGGGTATGACTTGGATCGCATTGGACTTGGATTAGGCTTGTATTGTGAATTGAACTGGATTTGAATTATATTTGGATAGGATTTTATTTGGATTTGGGTTTGATTGGATTTTGATGCATTCGGATTGGATTTGGAAATTGATTTAGATTGTGCTTGGTTTGGATTTGGATTTCAATCATATGTAAAATGGATTTGAATTTTATCAGAGTGGATATGAATCGGATTTGAATTGGTTCTGTTTTGGTTTGGATTGAATTTGGAATTTAGTTAGGATTTGGATTGGACTTAGAATGGATTTGTATAAGATTCAATAGGATTTAGTATGGATTTCAATTTGATTGAATTGGATTGGTTTTAGATATAATTCGGATTGGATTTAAATCAGGATTGGATCGAATTTGACTTGGATTTGGATTTGATACAAAGTGTGACCTGATACAAAGTGTCACACTAATAGGTTTTCGTGTCCAATAAAATAAACAAATTACAAATTTAAATTAAACTAGATTTAGATTGGATTAAGGTTGGATTGCAATCGGATTTGACTTGGAATATGATTGAATTTGAAAATTGGATTCGAATCGAACATGGGTTGGAATTGAATTTGATTCGATTGCATTTGAATTGGATTTTATTTGGATTGGATTTGGTCATGATTATGATTGGATTTTGATGAAATTTGCATTAGATTGAATTTGCATTAAATAAAGTTCAAGCAAGATTTTGAATTAGATTCAGATTCGAGTTCAATGTTTGTATCAAGTTGAACTCGGACAAGAATAAAATTAGGATGGAATTAGAAAAATGGATCGGAGACGAGCCAGCCTCGGGCTGCAAGTCTCCTAAAAAAAGAAAAAAAAAAAGGAAAAGAAAAATGGATTTATATTGAATTGGATATAAGTCAATCGGTCTAAATTGAATTTTTATTTACATTTTATCTGGTTTCGACTGGATTGTCAGGCGGGAACTGAATTATTTTGTTGGGTATGGATAAGGATTGAATGATTTAATTTCGATTGGAATTTGTTCTTGTTTTAATTGATTAAAAATGACTTTGATTTGAGAGTAATTTTGATCGAATTTTCATTGATTTTAATTGAGTTTGTATTTAATTTGTAATGAATTTAGTTTAAATGTGATTCAAAAATGAATTTGGATCTAGATGTGATTGAAATTAAATTTTAATTTGGTTATACAGTAAAATTCCTATTTTATCACCCCCTGGTGAATTTTGGGGTGATAAAACAGGGTATGTGACAAAATTGAAAAAAAAAATATTTTCTTTTTCTTAATTCATTCCACATATGAATCATTTTATGCCTTGGAAAGGCCAAATGCGTGAACGGTACCCGTTATTTCTTGTCGAAATTGCTTACAGAATATTTCCCAGGTACTCAGAAGTCGTTCGTAATAAACTACAGGCGGAGAAAGTTATTTCATGAAAATCAATGTTGTTTTTAGTATTATTTACGAAAAAAAAAATTTTTGGGGGTGACAAAATCGGGACGTGATGAAATCGGGGGTAGACAAAATCGGAGAGTGACAAAATCGGGTCAACACTGTACTTATATTGAATTTGTGTTGGACCAAAAGTAAAACTATTAGGATTTTATTTAAGTTGGATAGGATCTTAATAGAATTTGGATTTAGATCGGATTGTATTTGTCAGAATATTATTTGTACTACATTGTATTGGATTTGAATTAGTTCGCAAATTTAATTAAAATCGAATTATAAATGGATTTGTTTTGTTTTGAATTGAATTTATTTTAATTCGATATGAACTTAGATATTATTTAACCTGTATTTTCATTACATTTGAATTTGGTTCGGATTTACTTTGATTGGGCTCAGATTGGATTTGTATTGGACTGAAGTTTGATTAATTTGAATCTTTCAAGATCCTTTTGAATATGATTAAGATATGCTTTTGATTGAATCGAATACTAGATGAAATGGACTGAAATTTCACTATTATCTAAATTGTTTATATTTGCAATTCATCTAGATCAGGATTGAACTTGCAATTGTTTTTTTTTAATATAATTTTGATTGAATTTAATTTCAATTTCATAAGATTTCAATTGATTTTAACTTTGGAATGAATTGGATCACATATTTTATATTTAATTTGATTTGGATTGAATTTGAATTGTACAAGATGCCAATTTGTTTGGATTTTAACTTTACTTATGCCTGGTTTTGTCTTGATTAAGATCTGATTCATTATAGATTTAACGATGATTTGAATTTTGGTATCGTTCAGATTTGGGTTGGTCTGGTTTTATATTTCATAGAGATTTAATTTGGATGGAATTAAAATTAAATTTTGGATATTATGGATTTATTTTGTATTGATCTAGAAGAAATCTAGATTTAAAAACAATTTACCTTTCGCAGAATGTGAATGAATTAATTAATTGTAACATATAACCAAATGTATATTCTTCTAAACTAATAAACTTTGAGCTAATATGGAATTTACTTAGCGTAGAGAAGAGGGCGAATGTAGTGTATAGATATAGGAGTTCAAATTGTTTGATATGTTGCAGTAAAGAAAGGTTGATAAAGTTGTTAATGTGAATAAACCACATTCATTATCGACCATACAATTAATTTGAAACACTTTCCCATAGTTCCTATAATGTTTCCCTATCGACTTTGTATATAATGTAAATACATAATCGACTCAAACCAAGAGACAATTGCATGTACCAGGGAAGAACATTTAATATGATCATCGCAATTAAATGCGCGAGCAAGGCTGCTCGATCCATCGAGCAAGATTGCTCGATGGCCCAAGGCTGCTCGATCCATCGAGCAAGACTGCTCGACAGCGCAAGCAAGCGAGATGCTGATAGGGCATCCCTGCGAAGTAAATGTGCCGCTGAATTGCACAAGAAATGTCCGCGTGCCGCTGAATCGCGATGTGTGAAGTTCATTATTTCACACTTGAGTAATGCCGAAATGAACACTTCCGAATATGAATGCCCGAAAGCTTTGCATAAATAAAGGTGAGAAATAAAACCAAGTGCAAACCGTTAAGCATTCCATTTTCCATAGCAACTTTTTTTTAGCAGTTCAAGAGTGGCTGGTCCGGCCCACTGAGCAAACAAAATTTGTATGTGAAAAAATTATGTATAAAATATTGTCGAACAAACGATTTTCTTAGGCACATTTGCTGAACTGTAAAGGGTGTTTTTTTCTGGAATTGGCTCCAGAAAAAAAAATGCAGATTGTTTCAGAGAAAAACAAACGAGCAAAAAGGAAAACTAGAGGCTCTAACAAAAAAAAAAGATGGAACAACAGCTCACAACGGAATGAATATTTAAAAAAAGCCCAGCCCAGAAAATGATGTGGTCTTTGAAAAACTTCTATCTCAAAACTCCTGGCTTAGCCAGACATACGACACCCACAGGCACCATCATTGGGGTGTCCTTTGCTGCCTCTGTGAATTCCAGGAGGGTGTTTTTCCAAAAATTGAACTTTTCAATAGTTCGAGCAAAGACGATTTCAGTGGAAAATATGAGGAAAATTAGCAAATATTCAAACACTTTTTTCTCAAAACCCCTGGCCTAGCCAAACATATGACACCCGTAGGCACCATCATTGGGGTGTCCTTTGCTGCCTCTGTGAATTCCAGGAGGGTGTTTTTCCAAAAATTGAACTTTTCAATAGTTCGAGCAAAGACGATTTCAGTGGAAAATATGAGGAAAATTAGCAAATATTCAAACACTTTTTTCTCAAAACCCCTGGCCTAGCCAAACATATGACACCCGTAGACACCATCATTGGGATGTCCTTTGCTGCCTCTGTGG
This sequence comes from Armigeres subalbatus, assembly GCF_024139115.2. NCBI lineage: Eukaryota > Metazoa > Arthropoda > Insecta > Diptera > Culicidae > Armigeres > Armigeres subalbatus. The sequence goes on along the minus strand of NC_085140.1, from coordinate 291,728,129 downwards.
ATTCCAGAAGGGTGTTTTTCCAAAAATTGAACTTTTCAATAGTTCGAGCAAAGACGATTTCAGTGGAAAATATGAGGAAAATTAGCAAATATTCAAACACTTTTTTCTCAAAAGCCCTGGCCAAGCCGCACTTCCGACCCCCGTAGGCACCATCATTGGGGTGTCCTTTGCTGCCTCTGTGAATTCCAGGAGGGTGTTTTTCCAAAAATTGAACTTTTCAATAGTTCGAGCAAAGACGATTTCAGTGGAAAATATGAGGAAAATTAGCAAATATTCAAACACTTTTTCTCAAAACCCCTGGCCTAGCCAAACATATGACACCCGTAGGCACCATCATTGGGGTGTCCTTTGCTGCCTCTGTGAATTCCAGGAGGGTGTTTTTCCAAAATTGAACTTTTCAATAGTTCGAGCAAAGACGATTTCAGTGGAAAATATGAGGAAAATTAGCAAATATTCAAACACTTTTTCTCAAAACCCCTGGCCTAGCCAAACATATGACACCTGTAGGCACCATCATTGGGGTGTCCTTTGCTGCCTCTGTGAATTCCAGGAGAGTGTTTTTCCAAAATTGAACTTTTCAATAGTTCGAGCAAAGACGATTTCAGTGGAAAATATGAGGAAAATTAGCAAATATTCAAACACTTTTTCTCAAAACCCTGGCCTAGCCAAACATATGACACCCGTAGACACCATCATTGGGATGTCCTTTGCTACCTCTGTGGATTCCAGAAGGGTGTTTTTCCAAAAATTGAACTTTTCAATAGTTCGAGCAAAGACGATTTCAGTGGAAAATATGAGGAAAATTAGCAAATATTCAAACACTTTTTTCTCAAAACCCCTGGCCTAGCCAAACATATGACACCCGTAGACACCATCATTGGGATGTCCTTTGCTACCTCTGTGGATTCCAGAAGGGTGTTTTTCCAAAAATTGAACTTTTCAATAGTTCGAGCAAAGACGATTTCAGTGGAAAATATGAGGAAAATTAGCAAATATTCAAACACTTTTTTCTCAAAACCCCTGGCCTAGCCAAACATATGACACCCGTAGGCACCATCATTGGGGTGTCCTTTGCTGCCTCTGTGAATTCCAGGAGGGTGTTTTTCCAAAAATTGAACTTTTCAATAGTTCGAGCAAAGACGATTTCAGTGGAAAATATGAGGAAAATTAGCAAATATTCAAACAGCTTCTTCTCAAAACCCCTGGCCTAGCCAAACATATGACACCCGTAGGCACCATCATTGGGGTGTCCTTTGCTGCCTCTGTGAATTCCAGGAGGGTGTTTTTCCAAAAATTGAACTTTTCAATAGTTCGAGCAAAGACGATTTCAGTGGAAAATATGAGGAAAATTAGCAAATATTCAAACACTTTTTTCTCAAAACCCCTGGCCTAGCCAAACATATGACACCCGTAGGCACCATCATTGGGGTGTCCTTTGCTGCCTCTGTGAATTCCAGAAGGGTGTTTTTCCAAAAATTGAACTTTTCAATAGTTCGAGCAAAGACGATTTCAGTGGAAAATATGAGGAAAATTAGCAAATATTCAAACACTTTTTTCTCAAAACTCCTGGCCTAGCCAAACATATAACACCCGTAGGCACCATCATTGGGGTGTCCTTTGCTGCCTCTGTGAATTCCAGGAGGGTGTTTTTCCAAAAATTGAACTTTTCAATAGTTCGAGCAAAGACGATTTCAGTGGAAAATATGAGGAAAATTAGCAAATATTCAAACACTTTTTTCTCAAAACCCCTGGCCTAGCCAAACATATGACACCCGTAGGCACCATCATTGGGGTGTCCTTTGCTGCCTCTGTGAATTCCAGAAGGGTGTTTTTCCAAAAATTGAACTTTTCAATAGTTCGAGCAAAGACGATTTCAGTGGAAAATATGAGGAAAATTAGCAAATATTCAAACACTTTTTTCTCAAAACCCCTGGCCTAGCCAAACATATGACACCCGTAGGCACCATCATTGGGGTGTCCTTTGCTGCCTCTGTGAATTCCAGAAGGGTGTTTTTCCAAAAATTGAACTTTTCAATAGTTCGAGCAAAGACGATTTCAGTGGAAAATATGAGAGAAATTAGCAAATATTGAAACACTTTTTTCTCAAAACCCCTGGCCTAGCCAAACATATGACACCCGTAGGCACCATCATTGGGGTGTCCTTTGCTGCCTCTGTGAATTCCAGGAGGGTGTTTTTCCAAAAATTTTACTTTTCAACAGTTTATAAGGTCAGTGCAAAATTCGATACATTGAGTTGTTTGAAACCGCAGAATAGAAAAAGTTTGCTAGCGAAATTCAGCGGCACCATGTAGCAACATTTCATGAACATCAAATTGCATATATTTAGGCTCAAACGTAAATGGCTGCACATTGTATTAACACGTTTTTCCGAATTTTCATCATTATTCTTGTTTCGATTGCGGAATGCATTTTTCGCAATACACATATAGGTTAATTGGATACCCTTCCTAATAGCTGACTTTCTTGCGTAATCGCAGTTTCAATGGATGATATGAATGCATGATATATTTTATGAATAGTCGGAAGAAGCTCACAAATCTTCATACAATCACTTTTGCTAAAAAAACTTCTGGCCTAGCCGGGCATATGATAGCCGTAGGCACCAGTCTTCAGTAGCCCTGCAAGCAACGGCGTAGGATTGCCAATCCGGAGATGGCGAGTTTTTTTTTTGTCTTTATTAAGGAGACTTTCAGCCCGAGGCTGGCTCGTCTCTGAGCGAGATGGCGAGTTCAATTCTTGGTTCGGTCTAGGATATTTTGGGTTGGAAACATTCTCGACTCCTTGGGCATAGAGTATCCATTGTACTAGCCACATTACATATTCATGCAATGGCGGATATAGAAAAGCTTTAATTAATAACTGAGGAAATGTCGTGGGCCCAAAATCCGTACAGCACCGATGTCCATCCACTTTATGAGATATTATTTAATTGAAGGGGGTTTACTGTAATCAATTTGTGAATAATTTATCTTATCCTGTTCATATACTTGACAGTGAGCTTTTAAATCAATAAGATGAAGAGTAGGCTTTGTAGTTTAAACAAAATTAATCAAAAACTAATCACCACCCACGAATCGTTGAGTTTCTGGCGCCATTTTTTTCGTGTAGAACATTATACCACCAAAAGTATCCGTGTTTTAGATACAACCTGCAAATCATGAAGTAAAAATAAGCGGAATTTAAATCGAAGGGATCGCTTCTCAAGGTGCGTATTGAACTATTTACAGTGGTAGTTTAGTTAAACAGTCTATTTCACTTTTATTATTTAGTTAAAAAAATGCTGTACGGATTTTGATCCTCCGTCCACGGTGGACGTATCGCGATTCAGGATTTGGTTCAGTATTTTACCTTGTTTTTCGTAGTTTTTAATGTATAAATGTTGTACACTTCAGAACTAGAGGCCTTTGTGCATTGATACAGATGAAAATCGTTTCATTTGGATTTGAATTTTGTGCAAGCATTTTCATATACTGATGAGCTTAAGTGTACGGATTTTGATGCCCCAGAAGTTCCAGTTGGAATGTAAAGCCACTGAAGAAAAAATATAAGGGTTGTACAAGACACGTCCGCCCGACGTTAAGGTCACTCTGACAGAATCCAAGTTTTTAAAGTGCTCGCGTTTTCAGGGCACACCAATCGGTAAGGAAGCAACGCACAACTGACACAGCAAAGCTGAATCAACAAAAATTACAGTTGTCTGCCGCCTCCGTATCAAGTGGTGTGCCCCCGAAAACGCGAGCACTTTGAAACTTGGATTCTGTCAGGACAGGAGTGACCTTAACTACGTAAAACAGTTTGGCGAAATGAAGAACCTAGCAAAAGTCCCATCATTCATGAATATTACAAAATTTTTCTTTGGATTCCTTTTGAGACAACACTGGTTTCGAGCAATATTCAAAACATGAAATTTGTTGGATAACGACTATTAAAAATTTACATTTTGAAAGTAACTGATATATTTATGTAATTAAGTCAAAATTGTTAAATTCTCGAGTTTTGTATAATATGAGAAGTTTAGTTTTGTTTGTTTAATTTGTTAGGGTTTTCACTTAAAAATTCAATTTCATTGTTGTTTTTTTATTTTTCGAAAAATCTTCTAAATGAGCTTAACTTAATTTGGGTAGTGTAAAAAGCCCAATAGTGGACCCCCTAGTAGCGAAATTTTGCTCTTCCTGGCATAAGGAGTGGAAATTTTTAAAATAATTATTTTGCGTGTTATCTAATATCAAGCTCTGCATCTCCTCTTCACGATACATGCATAAACCACTCAAATATACGACGTTATTCATTGAAATTAACATTGTAAAGTCGGACTAAATATGCCCCATAGTAGACCCCCTGGGGGTCTATAATAGGAAATTGCTTCCCTATAGTCGACACTTCATTTGATTTTCATGTTTCGTTTCGGGACGTTCTTCTTCCCTATTATGGTCCCCCCAAAATATTCCTACAATGGACACTCTTGTGTTTATTTTCTATAGAATTATAAAAAATCAACCAATTTTACTTTCAATAGCATTTTCAATGCATGTAATCAAATCATGTAAGGTAGGACTGGACTGTAAGGTAGGTTCGCCCGATGGAATTTCATAGGAAAATGTTTCCATTTTGCTGTAATAATGAAAAAATGTCTGGATGGTCCACTAATGGGCACTTTACCCTATTTCTACTGCAAATAACAATTTGTCAGGTTAAATTGCAATCTTTACTGTTTTTAACCATTGATATGTCAGTAATCAAGGATAATTACCGTCAAATCGCTGAAGGCGCACCTCGCGATTTCGCTACTGACGGCATCGTTTTGATTGAACTGTCGCCATCCCTATTTGCACTTTGAATAAAAATAGTTTCGGATAAATATTCTCTTGTATAAAATTTTGGTTATAAAAAGAACCGATTAACCTTGGATAATGCGCAATTCCAATCCCCAACAGCAAAAATGAAAATTTTAGTTGACTGCTACTGATATCATCCATGCAATTAAATTTTTGAACTAACCGAAGTTCTGCGTAACTAATCGAAGTTTTTCTCCAATTGACCAATTTTATATTGTTATTTATCTCAATGGTACGCATTGGAAATCACTAACAGAACATAACCAAATTCAGAATCTTGCTAGAAGAATTTACTGAACTCCAAGAGTGTGCTGGTCACTAGTTGTTGCACTTCGGAAAAATCCTCTCAGCTTAACAAAATTTTTCCAAGGTATCATGGTAATCAAAAGAATCGATTTACTTTAAATGACTGCATTTACTATCAACAATTACCGCAGCTCCACCATCGACGACGCGATCAACATCAACGCGGCAGCCGTTGTCGCTTGGACCGCAACCGGGCAAAATTTTCACTCCAATGAGGCTGGCCGACCGTCGCTCCACCATCGTTAACTGCCGCCTATCGCCCAACGTGAAGCAATAAAATTTGGACTGGTGGTGAATGCGCCAAAAACAAAGTACATGCTTGTGAGCGGAACCGAGCGCGACAAGGCCCGCCTGGGAAGCAGTGTTACGATAGACGGGGATACCTTCGAGGTGATCGAGGAATTCGTCTATCTCGGACCCTTGCTAACGGCTGATAACAATGTTAGTCGTGAAATACGAAGGCGCATCATTTGTGGAAGTCGGGCCTACTACGGGCTCCAGAAGAAACTGCGGTCAAAAAAGATTCGGCACCGCACCAAATGTGCCATGTACAAGACACTAATAAGACCGGTTTTCCTATACGGACATGGGACATGGACAATGCTCGAGGAGGACTTGCAAGCACTCGGTGTATTCGAGAGACGGGTGCTTAGGACCATCTTTGGCGGTGTGCAAGAAGACGGTGTGTGGCGACGAAGAATGAACCACGAGCTCGCCCAGCTCTACGGCGAACCCAGTATCCAGAAGGTAGCTAAAGCCGGAAGGGTACGATGGGCAGGACATGTTGCAAGAATGCCGGACAGCAACCCTGAAAAGATGTACGAGACGGCGTGGAGCGCAGCGAGCGAGATGGGCAGACCAGGTGCAAAACTTGGCGAGCGTGGGGAGTCTCCCCCGGTCTGGGGCAGCTGAGAGCTCTCAGCCTTCCGTAACCGCTTACCACCGTCTTTCCTGGGTGGACGGACCTTTCCAGGTCCTTCCTCCCCCGGGTTTGGAGGTACCTGGCCGAGGTTCAGCTTCCCAGCCCCTCTACCCTTGTTCGGGGTAGTAACCCTCCGCGTTTTGGAGCGGCCCCCAGGGAGCTGATCCCCTGGAGACTGTATCCCCCGTTTTTGTGTCTGCTCCGTTGGAGCAGTCACCCCCGACGTGCCCGCGAATACTTGAGCCTCAGTCTGGGTAGACTTTGGCACCACCGTGTCGGTCGATTCGACCTTGCCCAAATTCGCGAATTCTTGGGCCTCAGTCTGGGTAGACCTTGACTCCACAGATTTCACGGGTTCGAACTTGGCCGTCCCGACCGCCTTTTCCAGCTTGGCATCCAACACCGACTTTCGAAGTTTTAGCAAGCTCCTCTTGAGGTCCTTACTGATATTATGCTTCGATGACGCAAAGTCGATGATGGCGTCCAGCTGTTCCGTCGCCACCTAGAAGGCCGAAAGCCCATCGCGTTTGCGGATCGTCGCCTCCACAAGCCAAGTGCCGTCCATAACCACTACCGGCGTAGCCGGCATTTGCGTAACTAAGGAATAATTCTAGGGGGGCCTACTTTTTTCTATTCTTACAGTCAAACACACAAAATGTTATTGTTATTGTTGTTCAACTGTCCGCAAGTTGGCCTACCAAATAGCTGTCAATACATCCAGTGACGACTTGAACAGCTCTGACATAAAAATCTGGAAATGTCGTAAAAAACTGAAGAGCTTTAGATACATAAGACTTTCGAGTTTTGCATAGCCATTAGAAATAATTTCAAGGTATTGCGGGCTTCATGGCCGTGCGGTTAGCGACGTCAATCGTCTAGACGCATGAGCTAGTGAGTATGGATTCGATTCCCCCGGTAAAGAGGAAACTTTTCGTGATCGAAAAATTCTCCACTGGTCCTGGGTGTTATGTAACCTGTCCGTTGTCTCATGCCAAGTGATTATTGCTCAGTCTGTACGACTGTCTAAGCTGTCGAAGATGGTGTTCCTGTCTTACATTTTAGTTACCTCTCCTTGAAATTTCAGGGTTTATCGAGCTTTTTTCGGATTTCAAGAATTATGGAATTTTTTTTCGGATTATCAAGATAATTGGAAATTCAAAGTTTTCGGGAAATAGCAGCAACATCGCTTGAATACTTTACCAGATAAATCTGCAGAAAGAAATGCCTTCAAAATGTCTGCTATTACAGGCATACGATACGTTGTACTCAGCTATCTCAATATCGAATGGTTTCTCTTGACAATCCTTCCAGAAATGCCATGCATCTTCAAGGGAAAGCTTGAGGTCAAAGGCACACTTTTAAAAATAATACTCAAAATGCAATGCAACGCAATGTAACCACAAAAATCTTAAAGAGTTGATGATTTGCTGAGCTGAGCTGAGCTGTTAGAAATTCTTCGGTAACATAAGCATCCTATGTCTCCTGCTCAAGTTAAACAATTGTCTTTTTCATGTTGTCTAAATATTACAGGCAGTTTATTATTTTACTTGAATTTTCTTTATTCAATCAAAATCTTAGCTATTAAATTTGTTCTGTTAGTCTGTTACTTCTATTATTCAATCAGCATTGAATCAGCATGAAAATACTGTTCCAACTCCAACATTTATCTCGACAGAGTTCCAAAATGACTGTAACCATGCCCGTCCTATCTCTCACCTTGGCTCATTTCTCATTTTGGCAGCACAAATGTCAATGCATAGGGGAAATTACGGCTTTGGAAGGTATTGTTCTATTATTATCAGGGGGTTTTCTATAACTAATTATGCTCAAATGATAAGATGAATAATATGAATTATTCATTATTTGCAGTTACGCCCAGATATGATCAGAGCGCTAGATATGGAAGCCGGGGAGAAGGTGAAGTGACCCACGCTGGCGCTGCGCACCGAGCTGCCGACTATTGCCTCTGACCTCCTAGGCGGAGACCTGAACAACCCACCTCTTGCGAAGGGGTTGTCACCTACAATCACTAATTGAAGAAGAATTGACTTGGTTTTCCGTTTTGATCCCACGAGTTGCTCGTGAAAAAAGGTCCACCACGGCACAGCCCAGCATGACGCGGTAAGGGACAATTACTGTGGAGGGTGCCCAGGTAAACCCCACAGGCTCCGTTAAAGGCCTAGCTCATTATTTCACCCCCCTGGCCATGCATCCCCTCGGCACGGGTCGCTTAACGCCTTGGGATTAGCGGTTAGGGACGATGATCCCCTTGGTCGCACCCTCTCACTCTATCTGATGTCACAAGGACAACAGTGCCCAGGCTGCACTACCAGCTAAGTACAAAACCCTTAGCTGGCGGGCGATGTAGAATCTTGTCCAATTGTTTCGTATTGAAAATTGGACAGATCGGACTATAAATTTCGAAATTATGGCCAAAATTCGTTTTTTTTACATAAGAAACACATACAAAATTCTCACTAATTTGTTAGGCACTTATCTTTAATGAATTTGCTCGCAAGTTCACGCAACAAGTTGCATTCGACGCGGAATCTTGTCCCATTATTTCGCATTGAAAATTGGTGGAATCGGACTATGGGATTCGAAGTTATGGCCAAAATACATTTTTTTACAAAAAAATCTCACTCATTTTTAGGGACTTACCCTTAGCCGATTTGCTCGCAAGTTACATTCGATGCAGAATCCGGCCCCATTGTTTCCTGTTGAAAATTGGCCGGATCGGACTATGGGTTCAGAAGCTATGGCCAAAATACTTTTTTTAACCAAAAGTGCGTAGAAATTACTCACTCGAAAAAAACGAGAAAGGCACCATCACCGCTAGGTGGATTAGTCTGGGTTTTATTTTCTTTATGGAAATTTTCTTATTTTTTTATTGCTCTTTATTGATCATTTTGTGGAAAATTTTTATATTTTTATTGTAAAAATATATTTATTTGGTGGAAAATTTTGTAATTTTTTATTGCTAATATTGCTTTATTTATGGAAATTTTGTTTTTTTTTCGTGGAAAATTTGTATTTCTTTATGGAAAATTCTTCTTTTATAATTGCAAATTTTTGCTTTTCAAAGTGCTTATTTATTTTTGTTTTGTGGAAAATTCTTATTTGTTTATGGAATTTTTGTTTTATTTGTCGAAATTTTGAATTTATCTATTGGCTTATACCCAAAATTTGATTATATTTTTGTAGAACTAGTAATCAGACATATCAGACAGTATTGCAAAAAAATTACCTGAATGATATGCTCTCACCAGAATAATGGGTAACACAATGCCTTGACTGTCCCAGTCCCACCCAGGAAAATTCGTGCGTAGGACATGTCCTACTTGTCTTACCCACTCCCGGCGCCACTGAACAGAACTAAGAAAATAGCGTAGGGGTTAGAAATTGTCTATTTCTATCATTCCCAAAGAAATTAAATGAAAAAATAAATTGAAAATTTCACTTATCTGCTCTTATAGAGAAGTGCGTTCGCCTCCGGTGTTATTCATAGAGGAGATCTTCCGTAATACTACGGCGCGCTTTATGCTTGAACCGGATCGTTGCCCGTCGGCAGAATTATAGGAAAACGTCGCACTAGGATCATCCATCGGCTCTTTTATGTCGTCGATCCTTCCGTCCTATTTTATTGTTGATTTGATCACTTTCTCTCCAGCAACTAAACTCCAGGTCTTCATATTTGATAAATCTATCGACTGGCTTCACAGGGGACGGCTGAATCAGCAGATGGATTCAAATAAAGTTGTGCTTTACCAGCTCTCAATGGCATTGGAAGGTTTAGAAAAATACGACGGGGTGAATATTCCGTTGCCGACCTAGTAAAGAACCATCGGAAGAAAACCTTCTGATACACGGAGGCATCAAAGAGTACCCCAATCGATATGTACTAAAATATTATCAATTCAGTGCAAAACCGAATTATAACCGCTAACGAAGTTGGATTTTTCTCACAATCCATAAGTTAAACCTAACTTCGGAAGTAGTGCGAAATAAGGTTTAACGTACGGATTGTGAGAAAAATCCAATTTTGATAGCGGCTATAATTCGGTTTTCTACTGAATTTATAATAACATTAAATCTCACAAACAGATCATATCATGCACTTCTCATGCATTTCGCAATCGAAACAAGAATCATGATGGAAAATTCGGAAAAGCGTGCTAAAACGTGAAAAGCCATTTACATTTGGGCCTCAATTTATGCAATTTGATGTTCATTAAGTGTTGCTACATCGTGCCGCTGAATTGCGCTAGCAAATTTTTTCTATTCTGCGGTTTCAGACAAACTCAATGTATCGAATTTTGCACTGACCTTATAAACTGTTGAAAAGCTAATTTTTTGGAAAAACACCCTCCTGGAATTCACAGAGGCAGCAAAGGACACCCCAATGATGGTGCCTACGGGTGTCATATGTTTGGCTAGGCCAGGAGTTTTGAGAAAAAAGTGTTTGAATATTTGCTAATTTTCCTCATATTTTCCATCGAAATCGTCTTTGCTCGAACTATTGAAAAGTTCAATTTTTGGAAAAACACCCTCCTAGAATTCACAGAGGCAGCAAAGGATACCCCAATGATGGTGCCTACGGGTGTCATATGTTTGGCTAGGCCAGGAGTTTTGAGAAAAAAGTGTTTGAATATTTGCTAATTTTCCTCATATTTTCCATCGAAATCGTCTTTGCTCGAACTATTGAAAAGTTCAATTTTTGGAAAAACACCCTCCTAGAATTCACAGAGGCAGCAAAGGATACCCCAATGATGGTGCCTACGGGTGTCATATGTTTGGCTAGGCCAGGAGTTTTGAGAAAAAAGTGTTTGAATATTTGCTAATTTTCCTCATATTTTCCATCGAAATCGTCTTTGCTCGAACTATTGAAAAGTTCAATTTTTGGAAAAACACCCTCCTAGAATTCACAGAGGCAGCAAAGGACACCCCAATGATAGTGCCTACGGGTGTCATATGTTTGGCTAGGCCAGGGGTTTTGAGAAAAAAGTGTTTGAATATTTGCTAATTTTCCTCATATTTTCCACTGAAATCGTCTTTGCTCGAACTATTGAAAAGTTCAATTTTTGGAAAAACACCCTCCTAGAATTCACAGAGGCAGCAAAGGATACCCCAATGATGGTGCCTACGGGTGTCATATGTTTGGCTAGGCCAGGAGTTTTGAGAAAAAAGTGTTTGAATATTTGCTAATTTTCCTCATATTTTCCATCGAAATCGTCTTTGCTCGAACTATTGAAAAGTTCAATTTCTGGAAAAACACCCTCCTGGAATTCACAGAGGCAGCAAAGGACACCCCAATGATGGTGCCTACGGGTGTCATATGTTTGGCTAGGCCAGGAGTTTTGAGAAAAAAGTGTTTGAATATTTGCTAATTTTCCTCATATTTTCCACTGAAATCGTCTTTGCTCGAACTATTGAAAAGTTCAATTTTTGGAAAAACACCCTCTTGGAATTCACAGAGGCAGCAAAGGACACTCCAATGATGGTGCCTACGGGTGTCATATGTTTGGCTAGGCCAGGGGTTTTGAGAAAAAAGTGTTTGAATATTTGCTAATTTTCCTCATATTTTCCACTGAAATCGTCTTTGCTCGAACTATTGAAAAGTTCAATTTTCGGCGAACCACCGTTCTGGAATTCACAGAGGCAACAAAGGACACCCCAATGATGGTGCCTACGGGTGTCATATGTTTGGCTAGGCCAGGAGTTTTGAGAAAAAAGTGTTTGAATATTTGCTAATTTTCCTCATATTTTCCACTGAAATCGTCTTTGCTCGAACTATTGGAAAGTTCAATTTTTGGAAAAACACCCTCCTGGAATTCACAGAGGCAGCAAAGGACACCCCAATGATGGTGCCTACGGGTGTCATATGTTTGGCCAGGCCAGGAGTTTTGAGAAAAAAGTGTTTGAATATTTGCTAATTTTCCTCGAATTTTCCACTGAAATCGTCTTCGCTCGAACTATTGAAAAGTTCAATTTTTGGAAAAACACCCTCCTGGAATTCACAGAGGCAGCAGAGGACACCCCAATGATGGTGCCCACGGGTGTCATATGTTTGGCTAGGCCAGGGGTTTTGAGAAAAAAGTGTTTGAATATTTGCTAATTTTCCTCATATTTTCCACTGAAATCGTCTTTGCTCGAACTATTGAAAAGTTCAATTTTTGGAAAAACACCCTCCTGGAATTCACAGAGGCAGCAAAGGACACCCCAATGATGGTGCCTACGGGTGTCATATATGTTTGGCTAGGCCAGGAGTTTTGAGAAAAAGTGTTTGAATATTTGCTAATTTTCCTCATATTTTCCACTGAAATCGTCTTTGCTCGAACTATTGAAAAGTTCAATTTTTGGAAAAACACCCTCCTGGAATTCACAGAGGCAGCAAAGGACACCCCAATGATGGTGCCTACGGGTGTCATATGTTTGGCTAGGCCAGGAGTTTTGAGAAAAAAGTGTTTGAATATTTGCTAATTTTCCTCATATTTTCCACTGAAATCGTCTTTGCTCGAACTATTGAAAAGTTCAATTTTTGGAAAAACACCCTCCTGGAATTCACAGAGGCAGCAAAGGACACCCCAATGATGGTGCCTACGGGTGTCATATGTTTGGCTAGGCCAGGAGTTTTGAGAAAAAAGTGTTTGAATATTTGCTAATTTTCCTCATATTTTCCACTGAAATCGTCTTTGCTCGAACTATTGAAAAGTTCAATCTTTGGAAAAACACCCTCCTGGAATTCACAGAGGCAACAAAGGACACCCCAATGATGGTGCCTACGGGTGTCATATGTTTGGCTAGGCCAGGAGTTTTGAGAAAAAAGTGTTTGAATATTTGCTAATTTTCCTCATATTTTCCACTGAAATCGTCTTTGCTCGAACTATTGAAAAGTTCAATTTTTGGAAAAACACCCTCCTAGAATTCACAGAGGCAGCAAAGGACACCCCAATGATGGTGCCTACGGGTGTCATATGTTTGGCTAGGCCAGGAGTTTTGAGAAAAAAGTGTTTGAATATTTGCTAATTTTCCTCATATTTTCCATCGAAATCGTCTTTGCTCGAACTATTGAAAAGTTCAATTTTTGGAAAAACACCCTCCTGGAATTCACAGAGGCAGCAAAGGACACCCCAATGATGGTGCCTACGGGTGTCATATGTTTGGCTAGGCCAGGAGTTTTGAGAAAAAAGTGTTTGAATATTTGCTAATTTTCCTCATATTTTCCATCGAAATCGTCTTTGCTCGAACTATTGAAAAGTTCAATTTTTAAAAAAACACCCTCCTGGAATTCACAGAGGCAGCAAAGGACACCCCAATGATGGTGCCTACGGGTGTCATATGTTTGGCTAGGCCAGGAGTTTTGAGAAAAAAGTGTTTGAATATTTGCTAATTTTCCTCATATTTTCCACTGAAATCGTCTTTGCTCGAACTATTGAAAAGTTCAATTTTTGGAAAAACACCCTCCTAGAATTCACAGAGGCAGCAAAGGACACCCCAATGATGGTGCCTACGGGTGTCATATGTTTGGCTAGGCCAGGAGTTTTGAGAAAGAAGTGTTTGAATATTTGCTAATTTTCCTCATATTTTCCACTGAAATCGTCTTTGCTCGAACTATTGAAAAGTTCAATTTTTGGAAAAACACCCTCCTGGAATTCACAGAGGCAACAAAGGACACCCCAATGATGGTGCCTACGGGTGTCATATGTTTGGCTAGGCCAGGAGTTTTGAGAAAAAAGTGTTTGAATATTTGCTAATTTTCCTCATATTTTCCACTGAAATCGTCTTTGCTCGAACTATTGAAAAGTTCAATTTTTGGAAAAACACCCTCCTAGAATTCACAGAGGCAACAAAGGACACCCCAATGATGGTGCCTACGGGTGTCATATGTTTGGCTAGGCCAGGAGTTTTGAGAAAAAAGTGTTTGAATATTTGCTAATTTTCCTCATATTTTCCACTGAAATCGTCTTTGCTCGAACTATTGAAAAGTTCAATTTTTGGAAAAACACCCTCCTGGAATTCACAGAGGCAACAAAGGACACCCCAATGATGGTGCCTACGGGTGTCATATGTTTGGCTAGGCCAGGGGTTTTGAGAAAAAAGTGTTTGAATATTTGCTAATTTTCCTCATATTTTCCACTGAAATCGTCTTTGCTCGAACTATTGAAAAGTTCAATTTTTGGAAAACACCCTGCTAGAATTCACAGAGGCAGCAAAGGACACCCCAATGATGGTGCCTACGGGTGTCATATGTTTGGCTAGGCCAGGAGTTTTGAGAAAAAAGTGTTTGAATATTTGCTAATTTTCCTCATATTTTCCACTGAAATCGTCTTTGCTCGAACTATTGAAAAGTTCAATTTTTGGAAAAACACCCTCCTGGAATTCACAGAGGCAACAAAGGACACCCCAATGATGGTGCCTACGGGTGTCATATGTTTGGCTAGGCCAGGAGTTTTGAGAAAAAAGTGTTTGAATATTTGCTAATTTTCCTCATATTTTCCACTGAAATCGTCTTTGCTCGAACTATTGAAAAGTTCAATTTTTGGAAAAACACCCTCCTGGAATTCACAGAGGCAGCAAAGGACACCCCAATGATGGTGCCTACGGGTGTCATATGTTTGGCTAGGCCAGGAGTTTTGAGAAAAAAGTGTTTGAATATTTGCTAATTTTCCTCATATTTTCCACTGAAATCGTCTTTGCCCGAACCATTGAACTGTCCAACTTTTGGAAAAACACCCTCCTGGAATTCACAGAGGCAACAAAGGACACCCCAATGATGGTGCCTACGGGTGTCATATGTTTGGCTAGGCCAGGAGTTTTGAGAAAAAGTGTTTGAATATTTGCTAATTTTCCTCATATTTTCCACTGAAATCGTCTTTGCTCGAACTATTGAAAAGTTCAATTTTGGAAAAACACCCTCCTGGAATTTACAGAGGCAGCAAAGGACACCCCAATGATGGTGCCTACGGGTGTCATATGTTTGGCTAGGCCAAGAGTTTTGAGGAAAAAGTGTTAGAATTTTTGCTGATTTTCCTCATATTTTCGACGGAAATCGTCTTTGCGCGAACTGTTGGAGAGTTCAATTTTTGGGAGTGCTCTCCCCTGGAATTCACAGAGGCAGCAAAGGACACTCCAATGATGGTGCCTACGGGTGTCATATGTTTGGCTAGGCCAGGGGTTTTGAGAAAAAAGTGTTTGAATATTTGCTAATTTTCCTCATATTTTCCACTGAAATCGTCTTTGCTCGAACTATTGAAAAGTTCAATTTTTGGAAAAACACCCTCCTGGAATTCACAGAGGCAGCAAAGGACACTCCAATGATGGTGCCTACGGGTGTCATATGTTTGGCTAGGCCAGGGGTTTTGAGAAAAAAGTGTTTGAATATTTGCTAATTTTCCTCATATTTTCCACTGAAATCGTCTTTGCTCGAACTATTGAAAAGTTCAATTTTTGGAAAAACACCCTCCTAGAATTCACAGAGGCAGCAAAGGATACCCCAATGATGGTGCCTACGGGTGTCATATGTTTGGCTAGGCCAGGAGTTTTGAGAAAAAAGTGTTTGAATATTTGCTAATTTTCCTCATATTTTCCACTGAAATCGTCTTTGCTCGAACTATTGAAAAGTTCAATTTTTGGAAAAACACCCTCCTAGAATTCACAGAGGCAGCAAAGGATACCCCAATGATGGTGCCTACGGGTGTCATATGTTTGGCTAGGCCAGGAGTTTTGAGAAAAAAGTGTTTGAATATTTGCTAATTTTCCTCATATTTTCCATCGAAATCGTCTTTGCTCGAACTATTGAAAAGTTCAATTTTTGGAAAAACACCCTCCTGGAATTCACAGAGGCAGCAAAGGACACCCCAATGATGGTGCCTACGGGTGTCATATGTTTGGCCAGGCCAGGAGTTTTGAGAAAAAAGTGTTTGAATATTTGCTAATTTTCCTCATATTTTCCACTGAAATCGTCTTCGCTCGAACTATTGAAAAGTTCAATTTTTGGAAAAAACACCCTCCTGGAATTCACAGAGGCAGCAGAGGACACTCCAATGATGGTGTCTACGGGTGTCATATGTTTGGCTAGGCCAGGAGTTTTGAGAAAAAAGTGTTTAAATTTTTGCTAATTTTCCTCATATTTTCCACTGAAATCGTCTTTGCTCGAACTATTGAAAAGTTCAATTTTTGGAAAAACACCCTCCTAGAATTCACAGAGGCAGCAAAGGATACCCCAATGATGGTGCCTACGGGTGTCATATGTTTGGCTAGGCCAGGAGTTTTGAGAAAAAAGTGTTTGAATATTTGCTAATTTTCCTCATATTTTCCATCGAAATCGTCTTTGCTCGAACTATTGAAAAGTTCAATTTTTGGAAAAACACCCTCCTGGAATTCACAGAGGCAGCAAAGGACACCCCAATGATGGTGCCTACGGGTGTCATATGTTTGGCTAGGCCAGGAGTTTTGAGAAAAAAGTGTTTGAATATTTGCTAATTTTCCTCATATTTTCCACTGAAATCGTCTTTGGTCGAACTATTGAAAAGTTCAATTTTTGGAAAAACACCCTCCTGGAATTCACAGAGGCAGCAAAGGACACTCCAATGATGGTGCCTACGGGTGTCATATGTTTGGCTAGGCCAGGGTTTTGAGAAAAAGTGTTTGAATTTTTGCTAATTTTCCTCATCTTTTCCACTGACATCGTCTTTGCTCGGAGTATTGAACAGTCCAATTTATGGAAAAACACCCTCCTGGAATTCACAGAGGCAGCAAAGGACACCCCAATGATGGTGCCTACGGGTGTCATATGTTTGGCTAGGCCAGGAGTTTTGAGAAAAAAGTGTTTGAATATTTGCTAATTTTCCTCATATTTTCCACTGAAATCGTCTTTGCTCGAACTATTGAAAAGTTCAATTTTTGGAAAAACACCCTCCTGGAATTCACAGAGGCAGCAAAGGACACTCCAATGATGGTGCCTACGGGTGTCATATGTTTGGCTAGGCCAGGGGTTTTGAGAAAAAAGTGTTTGAATATTTGCTAATTTTCCTCATATTTTCCACTGAAATCGTCTTTGCTCGAACTATTGAAAAGTTCAAATTTTGGAAAAACACCCTCCTGGAATTCACAGAGGCAGCAAAGGACACCCCAATGATGGTGCCTACGGGTGTCATATGTTTGGCTAGGCCAGGGGTTTTGAGAAAAAAGTGTTTGAATATTTGCTAATTTTCCTCATATTTTCCACTGAAATCGTCTTTGCTCGAACTATTGAAAAGTTCAATTTTTGGAAAAACACCCTCCTGGAATTCACAGAGGCAGCAAAGGACACCCCAATGATGGTGCCTACGGGTGTCGTATGTTTGGCTAGGCCAGGAGATTTGAGAAAAAAGTGTTTGAATATTTGCCAATTTTCCTCATATTTTCCACTGAAATCGTCTTTGCTCGAACTATTGAAAAGTTCAATTTTTGGAAAAACACCCTCCTGGAATTCACAGAGGCAGCAAAGGACACTCCAATGATGGTGCCTACGGGTGTCGTATGTTTGGCTAGGCCAGGAGTTTTGAGAAAAAAGTGTTTAAATTTTTGCTATTTTTCCTCATGATTTCCACTGAAATCGTCTTTGCTCGAACTATTGAAAAGTTCAATTTTTGGAAAAACACCCTCCTGGAATTCACAGAGGCAGCAGAGGACACTCCAATGATGGTGTCTACGGGTGTCATATGTTTGGCTAGGCCAGGGTTTTGAGAAAAAGTGTTTGAATATTTGCTAATTTTCCTCATATTTTCCACTGAAATCGTCTTTGCTCGAACTATTGAAAAGTTCAATTTTTGGAAAAACACCCTCCTGGAATTCACAGAGGCAGCAAAGGACACTCCAATGATGGTGCCTACGGGTGTCATATGTTTGGCTAGGCCAGGGGTTTTGAGAAAAAAGTGTTTGAATATTTGCTAATTTTCCTCATATTTTCCACTGAAATCGTCTTTGCTCGAACTATTGAAAAGTTCAATTTTTGGAAAAACACCCTCCTGGAATTCACAGAGGCAGCAAAGGACACTCCAATGATGGTGCCTACGGGTGTCATATGTTTGGCTAGGCCAGGAGTTTTGAGAAAAAAGTGTTTGAATATTTGCTAATTTTCCTCATATTTTCCACTGAAATCGTCTTGGCTCGAACTATTGGAAAGTTCAATTTTTGGAATTCACAGAGGCAGCAAAGGACACTCCAATGATGGTGCCCACGGGTGTCATATGTTTGGCTAGGCCAGGGGTTTTGAGAAAAAAGTGTTTGAATATTTGCTAATTTTCCTCATATTTTCCACTGAAATCGTCTTTGCTCGAACTATTGAAAAGTTCAATTTTTGGAAAAACACCCTCCTGGAATTCACAGAGGCAGCAAAGGACACTCCAATGATGGTGCCTACGGGTGTCATATGTTTGGCTAGGCCAGGAGTTTTGAGAAAAAAGTGTTTGAATATTTGCTAATTTTCCTCATATTTTCCACTGAAATCGTCTTTGCTCGAACTATTGAAAAGTTCAATTTTTGGAAAAACACCCTCCTGGAATTCACAGAGGCAGCAAAGGACACTCCAATGATGGTGCCTACGGGTGTCATATGTTTGGCTAGGCCAGGGGTTTTGAGAAAAAAGTGTTTGAATATTTGCTAATTTTCCTCATATTTTCCACTGAAATCGTCTTTGCTCGAACTATTGAAAAGTTCAATTTTTGGAAAAACACCCTCCTGGAATTCACAGAGGCAGCAAAGGACACTCCAATGATGGTGCCTACGGGTGTCATATGTTTGGCTAGGCCAGGGTTTTGAGAAAAAGTGTTTGAATATTTGCTAATTTTCCTCATATTTTCCACTGAAATCGTCTTTGCTCGAACTATTGAAAAGTTCAATTTTGGAAAACACCCTTCTGGAATTCACAGAGGCAGCAAAGGACACTCCAATGATGGTGCCTATGGGTGTCATATGTTTGGCTAGGCCAGGAGTTTTGAGAAAAAAGTGTTTGAATATTTGCTAATTTTCCTCATATTTTCCACTGAAATCGTCTTTGCTCGAACTATTGAAAAGTTCAATTTTTGGAAAAACACCCTCCTAGAATTCACAGAGGCAGCAAAGGACACCCCAATGATGGTGCCTACGGGTGTCATATGTTTCGCTAGGCCAGGAGTTTTGAGAAAAAATTGTTTGAATATTTGCTAATTTTCCTCATATTTTCCATCGAAATCGTCTTTGCTCGAACTATTGAAAAGTTCAATTTTTGGAAAAACACCCTCCTGGAATTCACAGAGGCAGCAAAGGACACCCCAATGATGGTGCCTACGGGTGTCATATGTTTGGCTAGGCCAGGAGTTTTGAGAAAAAAGTGTTTGAATATTTGCTAATTTTCCTCATATTTTCCACTGAAATCGTCTTTGCTCGAACTATTGAAAAGTTCAATTTTTGGAAAAACACCCTCCTAGAATTCACAGAGGCAGCAAAGGACACCCCAATGATGGTGCCTACGGGTGTCATATGTTTCGCTAGGCCAGGAGTTTTGAGAAAAAATTGTTTGAATATTTGCTAATTTTCCTCATATTTTCCATCGAAATCGTCTTTGCTCGAACTATTGAAAAGTTCAATTTTTGGAAAAACACCCTCCTGGAATTCACAGAGGCAGCAAAGGACACCCCAATGATGGTGCCTACGGGTGTCATATGTTTGGCTAGGCCAGGAGTTTTGAGAAAAAAGTGTTTGAATATTTGCTAATTTTCCTCATATTTTCCACTGAAATCGTCTTTGCTCGAACTATTGAAAAGTTCAATTTTTGGAAAAACACCCTCCTAGAATTCACAGAGGCAGCAAAGGACACCCCAATGATGGTGCCTACGGGTGTCATATGTTTGGCTAGGCCAGGAGTTTTGAGAAAAAAATTTTTGAATATTTGCTAATTTTCCTCATATTTTCCATCGAAATCGTCTTTGCTCGAACTATTGAAAAGTTCAATTTTTGGAAAAACACCCTCCTGGAATTCACAGAGGCAGCAAAGGACACCCCAATGATGGTGCCTACGGGTGTCATATGTTTGGCTAGGCCAGGAGTTTTGAGAAAAAATTGTTTGAATATTTGCTAATTTTCCTCATATTTTCCACTGAAATCGTCTTTGCTCGAACTATTGAAAAGTTCAATTTTGGAAAAACACCTCCTGGAATTCACAGAGGCAGCAAAGGACACCCCAATGATGGTGCCTACGGGTGTCATATGTTTGGCTAGGCCAGGAGTTTTGAGAAAAAAGTGTTTGAATATTTGCTAATTTCCCTCATATTTTCCACTGAAATCGTCTTTGCTCGAACTATTGAACAGTCCAATTTTGGAAAACACACCCTCCTGGAATTCACAGAGGCAGCAAAGGACACCCCAATGATGGTGCCTACGGGTGTCATATGTTTGGCTAGGCCAGGAGTTTTGAGAAAAAATTGTTTGAATATTTGCTAATTTTCCTCATATTTTCCACTGAAATCGTCTTTGCTCGAACTATTGAAAAGTTCAATTTTTGGAAAAACACCCTCCTGGAATTCACAGAGGCAGCAAAGGACACCCCAATGATGGTGCCTACGGGTGTCATATGTTTGGCTAGGCCAGGAGTTTTGAGAAAAAAGTGTTTGAATATTTGCTAATTTTCCTCATATTTTCCACTGAAATCGTCTTTGCTCGAACTATTGAAAAGTTCAATTTTTGGAAAAACACCCTCCTGGAATTCACAGAGGCAGCAAAGGACACCCCAATGATGGTGCCTACGGGTGTCATATGTTTGGCTAGGCAAGGGGTTTTGAGAAAGAAGTGCTTGAATAGTTGTTTCATTGCTGTATTTTATTCAGCAAATTTCCTGCATTGGTCCATATGAATAATGGGTCCTCTTTCAAAGAAAACAAGGGTTAACTTTTCTAACTTTAACTTTCTTCTTTTCAATTGATTGGTGGTCATATTCGCTAGTTCTAGCGGACAATGAACAATCGGCAATACTAGCGCGACATTAGCATAATGTAAACAGGAATTTTTCACATGCTAATAACCGTTTACATTATGTTTATTTCACAATAATTTTATCGGATAGTGCATTGTCCGATATGATTAGCGAATATGAAAACAAGCCATTGCATTGTTTCATGCTGCTGTTTGTACATATTTTTTGTTGGTGGCTGGATGCTGCCAGCGGTGGGTGGTATAGTTTTCATTCAGCGGCACAATTTGATAGCAAGATGCCCTATCAGCAACTTCGCTTGCTTGGGCTTTCGAGCAATCTTGCTCGATGGATCGAGCAGCAATGGGTCATCAAGCAATCTTGCTCGATGGGTCGAGCAGCCTTGCTCGCGCATTTAATCTGGATAATATGATCTGCATATATGTGAACTGAGAAGAAATGAAATAGGCAATCGACGAATGTGAATGATGTTCGTGTGACTGAATCTATCAAGTGTAAGAATGAGTTTGTGAAGCATAACAGAAAGAGGAAGAGAGATAGCAAGTATTTTGAGCTGGGATGCATTGCAGAAAGAAGATCGTGAGAATTCCTCAGTCTATTGACGAATCTTTGTGCGAGTAGACGCTTGTGTGCAGTGTCTGGTTGAAAAATTGTATGTATACGACAATAGTGTTTGTTGATTATTGCTGCTGATGCTTCCGGAAATTGTTGCTCGAATTGCGCCGCATTCAAGTTTTTTATAAATTGGGCAGAGCATGGAGAACACTTCGCCCCAAATGTTCCGACGTCCATCACATAGGTTTCAGTTGCCCGGATCTCGTCGGAAGAGGAAGCTTTGGAACTTTCTGTCTGCCCTTCTTATACGGAACTGGTGGTACATCTCCTGGATGTCCCCGCCAAACGCCACGCGTCTTTCCCGAAACTTGCTGATTACGGTCTGCAAAGGCACCAGCTGATCAGGGCCGGTTAAGGTCACTCCTGAAGGAATCCAATTTTCAAAGTACTCGCGTTTTCAAGGGCACACCATTCGTTACGGAAGCTACGCACAACTGTCATTTTAATTTTCAGCTTTGCTGCGTCGCAGCATGCGTGAAAAAATAAAAATGACAGTTGTGCGTTGCTTCCGTATCGAATTGGTGTGCCCTTGAAATCGCGAGTACTTTGAAAATTGGATTCCGTCAGGATAGTGACCTTAAGAGCTCCGAGTTTAGTGATATCCCATTGACAGATGCTCTCGCGTCCCACACGAGACGAATCTTCCCTGGTTTTCGAGGGTTGATAACAACGTTCAGAGGAATATACCAGACATTTCCCTTCGCCATATCTGCCAGTTCGTCGACGGTAGCTTTATGCGCATAGCCTTTTATCAGGATCTCAGTTATTAACTGATGAACCTTCGAACCAAGCTCCGGATCTCGCTCCAGCTTTCTCTCTAACGCTTTCAATCGTGAGACAGCCATTGGGTAGCTATCTGGGAATCTCTGCTCATCTCGTCGCCACAGTAATCCGGTTTCGTACCGGTCTCCAATTCGCTTTCTTCTTGTCTGCATGATGTTCCGAGCCCGCGCATCTTCGTTTGATTCTGCTACAGAGGCTACCGAGGGATCGTCCAACAGAAACTGAGAATGCATGACCTCGTGTAGCTCCTGGTTGGTCATTGGTTACAACGAGTGAAAGTTGACTCTTACTCGCCAGGCTCGGCTCGCCAGGTGGTCCAACTCGTGATTCGAGTGGAGCAAACACATTTAGTTTATCCAGTCCAAGGATGATTCTAGGCTCTTCAATCTCGTAGCTCGCTACGAGAATATTGTCGAGATGTGGGTATCGGTCAGCTAATTTTTTATACTGGAGACTCTGTTTTGGGAGTTTTAGTTCGGCAACAGTGCGAACGTCTTTCAACGGCAACTTTTCATCCGATTCACGCGCTGAAATCATAAGGTTGACTCTTTTGGGCGTAGTTTCGAATCTCTTCACATTGCCTGTCCATGTTACTACCAGCGGTTCCGCGCGCCCTCGGGCATCCAACTCTCTAGCTACGGCATCTTCAACCAGAGTAGATGACGAACCTTCATTCAAGAATGCCAGAATATCCAGTGCATGGTCCCCGAAATATAGAGTTACGGGCACCATCCGAAAGATCACTCCGCGGTTCAGTGCGCCGTGCGCGTTGCACGCAATGTCCATAAGCTGCACGGATCCCTCAGCATGATGCAATAGAGGGTGATGACCACCTTAATATCCATTGATATTGCAGCGAATCCTGAAGGTACAACGACTCTTCCCGTGGTTGTTCAAACACAGGGCACAGAGTCGTTCATAAAATTGGTGAATAATCTCAAAGGAGATCCTATCTTGCACCGTTTGAAACGGACCCAGTCCATTTTGTAATTCGACGGTAGTTTCTCCACCAATTCCTTGGCAAGCATTGGGTTATTAAGGTGATCCGCTAGCTTAGCCGCCTCCAAGTGATCGCACAACTGCTTCACTGTTATTCCAAATTGCATGAAGGTTTCCAAGCGGTCGGCCCATGGCGCTTGTGCATTCCGCACTTTCGTGAGAAGGGTCTTCAGCAGTTTCTCTGGTCTGCCAAATATACGACGAAGGTCGTTGATGACATCCGGTATCAACTCCGGAAAGACTAAACGGCTCCGGACAGCTTCGAGAGCATCTCCTTGAAGACAATCTTGGAGTCGTTTCAGATTATCTAAACCGCAGGCCTTAGTGGTATATTCAAAGCAACTTATGAACATTGACCACTTCTCTGCTTCACCCTTGAAGACAGGTAGGTTTTTCGATACGGCTTGGCGAGCTGCCAATTGTTCCTGGGATAATTTCACTGTATGCCGTTGTGGCCGATCTTGCGGTGGTGGTATAATTTCCCCCGGCCCATTCATCCTCCCATTCCGCACGATTCTTCCGAGTAGTTCACGGTCTTCGGAAGTACATCCGAAATCTTCTCCTGCGGGGTTTACCTTGAATTACCTTTTTCCTCAGGTGCATCATCCTTTTCGATTTCGCCGTAGTCTTCACTATCCGTTATCGAGCAGGATAGTTTGGATTTCGCTCCATTTCTACCTTGATCCTGCTGCTTCAGCCAGAACTGGACCTTCTTATCGAACGATAATTCGTTGTCGTTCTTCAGCTTCTCCCCTCCAATAGCACCTTCTGTTTTTTCGGAAATACTCTTCGCAATTGCTTTCTTCGCATCTTGAAAATGCTCGTGCAGCTTCTTACGTTCGCTAGCAAATCTAGCTTCTTCTTTCAACTGCCTTTCCAACATCTCCCGTTCCGTACCTCCTTCAATTGACTATCTTGCTGCATCTGCTTTTCATGAAATTCTTTCTCCTTTCGACAACGTTTTTCTTGAAGGACACGCTCCATATCGAGAAGCTTTTCTCGAATGATCATCTCCTCCTCTAAGGCTTTTTCCATAGCACGTTGTTCGGCTTCTAACTTACGCAGTTCTTCGTTCAGACCTGCTGTTCCCTCAGGGATGGAGGGTTGGATCGATCCTTTTTCACTCTTGGACTTCGAGCTCCCCTTCTTGCTTGAACTCCTCTTTGTTAGCTTTGGGACTTGCAGTTCGTCGCTGCACTTGTCACAGCTCCAATCCGAATTTTTGATTGCTGCCGTAACTCCGATACACGAGAAATGCGCCCATGACTGGCAAGTGTCACACTGCACCATGTCGCAGATTTTGTTTGACTTACGGCACTTCATGCAGTCACCCACAGTCGAGTCCATCCTTTGAGGTTAAATTCTTTGATTTAATGTTCGGAATAATTTTAGGAAATTGTCTTCGGAATCACCGTCTACGTTTACAGCTGATCAAAGCTAAAATGAGTATTTATTACCAATATTTCAAATGTCAATTGAAGATTTGCTACTCACAATTTAGTTTCCTATCCGTTATCCTCTTGCGGACGTGTCTCGCTAGGTCGATACTGGCAATGTGCAAATACCTATTTTACATAATTCGAAATTAATTGTTCATAGGTAATAAGTTATTGAAATTATAAATAGTTTCCACTTATTGTATATAGGCGTAGGAATAAGGATATTTTAAGAGTAACTTACTATGAATTCACTATAGCAATCCTCAGACCAATGCTGTGTACTTTGCATATAGCCTAACCTGAATTTCGAGTCGTACCTATTTTTTCACAATTTAGTTAGTTTTAAGTAGAAATCTTTATCAAATTCAATGCAACTTACTTGTATAGCAACGAATATAATAAATTCTTAATAAAGTAGTATTAAATATCGGATATAATGTAACTTTTCGACGTATTTTAATTTTGCGACATACTTCCACGTTCCTTGAATGCCTATCTATGCTTTGATTTGCTTTGGGTCTGCAAATATATCTTGCCTCTTCTTTGTTTGGAGTTATCAATTTCGCAGTCTCCTGAACCAACGTCAAACACTTCTGCAGGGATGTTGTGGTCAGCCCAGTGATGTTGATCGGAACAAGCCCATTGAATCGATTCAGTAGTTATGATTCTACGAGCCTGAACCCAAGACCCATAATTCATGAAAAGAAATTAGGAACATCTGAAGATGCTATATCGACCGACACATCCAGGGAAGTGTGTATCAAATAAGTGCTCTAATAGTTCTTCGTCAGAAGAAGTGTAGTCCCTATTTGGCTTGCGAATTTCGCCAAGTTGGAAATCCTTGGATCTTTTGGAGAATGTTATTTAACCTACTGGCTTCATTCAAATTTGAAACATTTTCACAAAGGTTTTTCCAGCCGGATCGTTGAGCTACGCCATTGCTCCGGTTAGCGCAGTAAGGGATCAATACTTTGATCCTCAATACTTAGGTGCTTCCCAGGCTCCGTTAGCGGCTAGATTCTTTTTAGACCCCCCCTAACCATTCATTCGAAGGCACATGAAGCCACGTCACACCGAGAATTAGGAGTCACATAAATGGTGGACTTTTACCACTAGAATAGGCAATCCGTAGCCCGGAGCGGACACCACACAGCTATCACAGGTTCACATTGACTGTATGTCAAATCTCAATGTGACCGAAGAGCCTAACCTTACCTTCCGGTACTTGCTTCTTATCCGCCAATCAGCGGCAAATTCTTCCACGTCAAGGAAAGCTTCCGGTGATGTCATGGTGACCAAGGTGGCGAGTGGCGGTACGTGAGTCTGCTGCCCGAGCAGACGAAGTGTCAACCTCGTTTGTGAGATTGAAGCAGGGTGTTGCACTTTCGAATTTAAGGCTCCCCCAGACCTAAGCGATTTCATCGCCGCGACGGCGACAACTAGTCGCCGCGATTCTATAGTTGAGTCGCTGCAAGCAATGTTCTATTTACGCTTCCATATCAACGGCGATAGAATCGCTGTCGCCAAGTGATAGAATCGCGTCGCGACTGTCGCATCGCGTGTGTTTGGTGGAACCTTTATACACAGATCCGTAGACTACGCTATCGCAACTTTGAAATTTCAGTATATTAACTATGATTTTTCTCTTCCACATGCGTCTTCGTATTTCATGACTAACATTATTATCAGCTGTTAGCAGGATCCAAGGTAGACGAATTCCTCGACCACCTCGAAGGTATCCCCGTCTATCGTAACACTGCTTCAATGGCAGGCCCTGTCACGCTCGGTTCCGCCCACAAGCATGTATTTTGTCTTTGACGCATTCACCACCAGTCCATCTTTTGTTGCTTCACGTTTCAGGCGGGTGTACAGTTCTGCCACCTTTGCAAATGTTCGGCCGACAATGTCCATGTCATCCGCGAAACAAATAAATTGACTGGATCTGTTGAAAATCGTACCCCGGCTGTTACACCCGGCTCTCCGCATGACACCTTCAAGCGCAATGTTGAACAACAGGCACGAAAGTCCATCACCTTGTCTTAGTCCCCGGCGCGATTCGAACGAACTGGAGTGTTCGCCCGAAATCTTCACACAGTTTTGCACACCATCCACCGTTGCTTTGAACAGTCTGGTAAGCTTCCCAGGGAAGCTGTTCTCGACCATAGATTTCCATAGCTCTACGCGGTCTGTACTGTCGTATGCCGCCTTGAAATCAACGAACAGATGGTTCGTTGGGACCTGGTATTCACGGCATTTTTGAAGGATTTGCCGTACAGTAAAGTTCTGGTCCGTTGTCGAAAGGCCGTCAACGAAGCCGGCTTGATAACTTCCCACGAACTCATTCACTAATGGTGACAGACGACGGAAGATGATCTAAGATATCACTTTGTAGGTGGCATTAAGGATGGTGATCGCTCGAAAGTTCTCACACTCCAGCTTGTCGCCTTTCTTGTAGATGGGGCATATAACCCCTTCCTTCCACTCCTCCGGTAGCTGTTCGGGTTCCTAGATTCTGACTATCAGTTTGTGCAGGCAGGTGGTCAGCTTTTCCGGGCCCATCTTGATGAGCTCAGCTCCGATACCATCCTTACCAGCTGCTTTATTGGTCTTTAGCTGTTGAATGGCATCCTTAACTTCCCTCAAGGTGGGGGCTGGTTGGCTTCCATCGTCCGCTGAACTGACGTAGTCATCTCCTAAGCTGCCTTGACTTTCACTGCCTGTACTCTCAGCGCCTTTCAAATGTTCCTCGTAGTGCTGCTTCCACCTTTCGACCACCACACGTTCGTCCTTCAAGATGCTCCCATCCTTATCCCGGCACATTTCGGCTCGCGGCACGAAGCCTTTGCGGGATGCGTTCAGCTTCTGATAGAACTTGCGTGTTTCTTGAGAACGACACAGCTGTTCCATCTCCTCGCACCCCGCTTCTTCCAGACGGCGTTTCTTCTCCTGAAAAAGGCGGGTCTGCTGTCTCCGCTTCCGTCTATAACGTTCCACGTTCTGCCGGGTACCTTGCTGCCGTCCTTCTCCTCCAGAATCTGTCTGCACTCTTCGTCGAACCAATCGTTCCGTCGACTTCGTCCCACATACCCGACGTTGTTCTCTGCTGCGTCGTTAATGTCTGCTTTGACTGTATTCCAGCAGTCCTCAAGAGGGGCCCCATCGAGCTCACCCTCTTCCGGAAACGCTGCCTCGAGATGCTGCGCGTACTCAGTGGCGACATCAGGTTGCTTCAGTCGCTCTAGGTCGTACCGCGGCGGTCGTCGGTACCGAACATTGTTGATGACGGATAGTTTTGGGTGCAGTTTAACCATCACCAGATAGTGGTCAGAGTCGATGTTAGCGCCACGATATGTCCTGACGTCGATAATGTCGGAGAAGTGCCGTCCATCAATCAGAACGTGGTCGATTTGTGATTCTGTCTGCAGTGGTGATCTCCAGGTGTACCGATACGAAAGGCTGTGTTGGAAGTAGGTGCTGCGAATGGCCATATTCTTGGAGGCAGCGAAATCAATTAGTCGTAGGCCGTTTTCGTTCGTCAGCCGGTGAGCGCTGAACTTCCCAATAGTCGGTCTAAACTCCTCCTCTTGGCCAACCTGAGCGTTCAAATCTCCTATGATGATTTTGACGTCGTGGCTTGGGCAGCTGTCGTACTCAAGTTCCAGCTGCGCGTAGAATGCGACCTTATCATCATCAGTGCTTCCGTAGTGGACGTTGATTATGCTGAAGTTGAAGAACCGGCATTTGATCCTCAACATGCACATTCTGATAAGAAAATTATTTTGAGCTTTTTAGTGGAATGTTTTCACCTGTCATAAGACGAGTTTAAACAATCCCATTGAATTCCACCACTTAATTGTATCTTGACAGATACGTATTTCGACCTCAACAGTAAGGCCGTCTTCAGTGTCTCGTATTTGATTTGACTTGACTCGACGAACTAAGTCGAGTCAAGTACGAGACACTGAAGACGGCCTTACTGTTGAGGTCGAAATACGTATCTGTCAAGATACAATTAAGTGGTGGAATTCAATGGGATTGTTTAAACTCGTCTTATGACAGATGCACATTTCTTTCATTGATCGGCCACCACCCGATCACGCACCTTTGCATATCGCCCATCACTATGAAAGCTGCTCCCAGCTCGTGTGTGTTGCCGCAGCTCTGGTAGATGGTATGATTACCTCTAAACGTTCGCACCATTGATCCCTTCCAACAAACCTCCTGCAGCGCTACGATGCCAAATCTACAATCCTTGAGCACATCGGCGAGTATGCGTGTGCTCCCGATGAAGTTGAGAGATTTGCAGTTCCACGAACCGAGTTTCCAATCGCTAGTCCCTTTTCGTCGCAGTGGTCTTCGCCGATGGTTCCGGTCCGTACTCTCTTGTTGATTGTTCGTTGCGTATGTTTTTTAAAGGCTGGCTTGCAGGGCCTGACACCAAACCCCCTAAATTTCCGGAAGACCATTCCTCCTTATTCCCGGTGGACCATGGTGCACAGTTTCACTTAGAGTCCCTCGCTGGCACTCGGACGATGATCAGCCGCCCCTAATATGGAGAACAGACGCTGTTGTGAGCCGATCCTGACATGGAGAACAGACGCTCAGTAAGACCCCCCCTTCCCTATCAGCATACAACCATAATTCCCGCCAAGGATGGTTACCCGATCTTCCCTAAGGTTGCTCGTATCCCGGCCAGCACCACGGGGAGGTAGGGATAGGAGTTGCTGGGTAAGAGGCTAAGGACCACGAGATGGGGTCTTTTTTATTCCTACAGGTACGCGAAGTACCAAGGTTGATTTCAAAGCAGGAAGAAAATAAAATACGAGAATGGCAAAAAAATGATATAACAGAACATCACCTTCATCCAGTGCTGCTGAATATTTACAACCCTGGTACACACCCCGCAACTCTCCTGGCTCCTCCTCTAGTCCTGAGCTCCTCCTCGCCGAACAATTATTCCTGGCCCAATCCGTTGCCCGTACAAATGGCCTCTATTCGACATTTGCACAGCACCCTCTGTAGACCAGCTCGTGAAGGTTCTGACGATCCAAAACTCCTCATGAAATCCTGCTGACCAGCCAGTATCCTACCGAACGTTCCAACCAAGGAGCTAGACTTTACTAAGGTGGAGCAGATCAGCGCTGCGTGCCACTAGTTCTCTCTTTTACTCTCCCGCTGATCTTATGCAACGCAAATAGTGACGTCACTATTTGCGTTGCATAAGAACATCGGGAGAGAGAAAGAGACAACTAGTGGAACGCTGCGCTGATCTGCGCCACCTTAGTAAAGACTAGCTCTTTGCGTTCCAACCTCTTGATGAATTCCGTCCGGCGCTACCCAAAACTTACGTGGCTAATCGCGTGTAGTTTAGCATTGCACCCAAGGTCGCGATTAGGAGATCCGGCGTGCAGAGGAACGGGGCTATAATAACCAAGGAACCATTTTTTTTGGTTGTTCATGCAAACCAAGCGACAAAAGAGAACCAACGACAAAGCTTTGTTATTGTCGGATAAATAATGACAAAGATCCGTACATTTTTATCAGCAACAAAACAGAACTTTGTTTTTTTTTTGCTATCGTAGTTACTGCTTTTATGTAAATTTTCGTGAATCTAACTCTGATTACCAAAATAGCATAGTATTCTCAGAAATATCAGAGTATGCAACGCAAATGATTCTGGTCATATTGTGTTCGAGGTTCGTTTGCCAGTAACAAGCTTCGTTGATGACAAACGCATTGTTAGGGCTTTGTGGACGACATCGACAACATTGGAATTGATCACATCACCCAAGACCGACTATTATGGAGCTCTACAATACGCCAGGCATAGGTGTATCGACGCTGTAGATATCCAGGTAAGTTGGTAATCTGCACAAAAAGTACTTCCAAAAAATACCAGAAGACAGATGATACATCTGCGTTTTTATTGCCTTTGAAACTGTATTTCTCGCTTAACTTTTCAAAAGGACCTAAGTAACATTTTTTTCATGAATTAATTTGAATAGCGCAATCAACAGAACAACATGAAAGCTTTTGATTGCAGCACTCAAATTAATTCATGAAAAAAATGTTACTTAGGTCCTTTTGAAAAGTTAAGCGAGATTTGAACTTATTTATCATGGTGTAGAAGCAAATATGGTTTCCTGGAGTTCCTACTCATGTTTATTGTTTATCAATAACATAATAATTGCAAGAGCATGGCAGGAATCATTATTCTTCATTTTAACGTTGGAACCGTTGGAACCACTAAAACGGTGAAAAAGTTTAAGCAATCATTGCTGGATGTATTCATTAGTGCATGCAGGGGAGCATAATGTTAACAACGGACAACCTCTTATCAACGTTATCATCCAGCTTCCGCGAAACAGGGGGTGACAAAACCATGAATCATTTTCAAGATTGTCTGTAAGCGTAAACCGGTTTGAACAGACAAAGACAAACAGATGATCATTCATCAAATCATGTGAATCGTTTTAGCTGCCATCCAATTGATCATCGTTATTTTCAGTGCATAATCATATCTAAGAGAATTTTATGCATACAAATTACGATTTGAACAATATAATTTTGATTTTATTTTGTACAAGCGACCCATCGAACTTAGACTCGCGCAGAATTAATTAATTTTATGTTCACAATTTAGGTTTTGAAATTTGCGTTGCGATTTGATTTCGTTTGGCAGAGCTAACGACAAAACTCTTTTTTTTCTCATGACGAATATAGATAGTGGAATATATAGATGAGCGAAGATAAATCCTCTGTCTCCAAACGAACTGTCAAACGTGTCTCCAAATGAGCATGACGTCACGATTTCAATAAGGCATTTTATGAGACAGATCGAAACAGCTGTTTTTCTCGTGTTTACCTACTTTGACAATTAGTGGGAGCCCGTTTGTTTGGTAATTTCGCGCCGAACATTCCGATGGGTCCCATCATCAATTCTGCCTGATTTTCTTTTCGTCTACCAGGGTTTTAGAACATAGTTCTTCATAAGATTCTTAAAATGTATCGTTAGATAATTCATACCATTGCATTCTAAGCAGGAAATGCTGAAGAAAACACGAATGAAAAGTAAAACGTTACAAACATTATTTTGTGTTCGGACCTAACGGAATGTTCACGCAGAATCATACCAAAACAAAACATTAGAAGTAAATAAACGGGCCACCGCGAAACGTCTCATAAAATGCCTTATGAAAATGTTAAGGGCTGTGACGTCATATGAGCGTGTGCACGGTCAAAAAAACTGACTCAGCCATGCTTTCGCTCATCTATAGATTCTACTATCTATAATGCCGAATAATTTTTTACTCGTAAAGGAGCCCCGTCCCCTACCATTCTAGAGCAAGGAGGGAACTCGGTCAATAACAGAAATATTTCTTGTTTTCAAAAACCTCCACATGACAGATTTGATTCGCTGCAAGCAATGTACTATTTACACGGTTAGAAAAAAGTACCTAATATTAGGTACTTTTCATTCAGATCGGGGGTTCAGTGTGGGAACCCAAAATTAAGTAATTTTTTCTTGGAATTAAATAAAATTCACTTAATATTAAGTAAAATATACTTAATTTTAAATAGAAACTAACCAAAAGTTAGGTAAATTTCACTCAACTTTTGTAAACATGAGATTACTCAACGTTGGGTTCCCACACTTTAATGCCCTTGTTGAGTGGTTTTGCTCTTCATTTTATGAAAACAAAGGGAAGAGGGAGGGAGATGCAAGAGAAAAAAAGTACCTAAAATTAGGTACATTTTTCTAACCGTGTACGCTTCCATATTAAGGGTCTGTTCACAAATTACGTAACGCAAAAATCCGAGTTTTTGACCCCCTCCCTCCCCCTCGTAACAAAAAGTAACATGTTTGGAACCCCTCCCTCCCCCATAAAACGCGTAACTGTGAAAAATTTAAAGGCACATTTTTTTTCTTCTCTAGAGCATATGAAGCATGTGGGTTTTGTAATTTTTTGAACACTGTTAGAAAGACGCCACATAATGAAAAAGCAAGGATAACAAGAATGCAGCTAGTAGAAACGAAAATATAATTTGCGATCATGGCCATTTAAATAGTTTAGCATCGGAACTGTTCTGTCAAGAAATACAATATTCGCTTGGTATTTTAACGCATATCAGTCCCACTATGTGCTTGATTTCGATAATGACTAATATACGTTAACGATATAATTTGTAAATTGAACTGCCTAAGCTAAAACGCAATTGCTTACAATGAAAACCCTCTTGCCTCTATTAACTTAAACTTGGTTTGTTAGATCTAATCATAAAATACGTGAGACAAAACAATTTTTGAGCAAAACTGGCTATCTATCAGAATAAAAAAATACAAATGTCAGTCATACTCCAATCAGTGATTAAAAAAAACAACATTCAAATAAATTTTTATTCGCGTTATGTGTAACATTTGGTAATACCCACCCCTCCCCCACCTTTTAGTGTAACAAAGTATATCGCAAGTTGGACCTCCCCCTCTCCCCAAAAGCGTTACGTAATTTGTGAACAGACCCTAACGGCGACAGAATCGCTGTCGCCAAGCGATAGAATTGCGTCGCGACTGTCGCATTGCGCGTATTTGGGGGAACCTGAATACAGCACCAATTTTATCATTTTTTGTCAACATGCGTGCTCACTGCTGAAAAAGTCACAAAAATAAGAAACAAATTAAATTGCTTTTCATTGCTTTGTTTTTTTATGGGATGAATATCGGAGCCATGAGATGAATTCCAGGAGCAGTTCCCCTAGAAAAAAGAAGAAGATTCGCAAAAATAATTTCCTTGCGAAAGTTTTTTTTTTTTAATTCCATAACAGATGAAGTTTCTTATGAGTTTAATTGTCTACGTATCCATGATTATGTTATCTTTTCGCACATTTTTATCGAAGTTTTGATGAGTTTTTTTTCTTTTTAGATATCCTGATAAGAAATGAGGAAGCGTATAAGAAAAGTGGAATTTTTCCTAAGATAAAGAAATATTTATTCAGAGTAAATAAATATAATTCGAAGTGCATATTGCGTCACATAGTTAATGGCCTCATTGCAGAACATTTTTATTATCTTCAAATAAATTCTGCAAAACGTATCACCTCATATCTCCAGAGTTTGGTCGAATGCTTCATTTGTCGCCAAGTCACTTGTTGGAGATTATGGACCTGTTTTCATCTGCCTATATAAACGTACGGGATCTCGCATCCCATAGCTACTCGTCATCGAAACTTCAGCCTGCAACAAGATGTTGGCGATCGTACTTGGAGTATTCGCTCTTCTGCAGCTATCCACCCAGCAGGAGCTGCCGGGTTTACTTCTGAAAGGAAACCAATCAGCAGGAAAACGTATCGCCGTATCCGACAGTCCCCAAAGCTGTGATGGATCTCAGATTTTCTCAAACTGTGGCAGCTGCGATGCCGTCAATGTATGTTTAGGCGACACGATGGATTGGCGCTACTGTCCGTACATTAATCCAGAAAAACCGTTCTGTAACAACGGAGAATGCTCGGCTACTCCGAGCTATGGTGAAGATTGTCCTCGTAGCCTTTATTGCAATGGCGAAGGGTATTATCCAGGTAAGACCTCGTTGCCAATTATTTCAGATTTTAGTTGCCCAAGTATGATCGGAACTGTTCTTAACAGATGCCAAGGCTTGCGACATTTATCATTTCTGTGAGAGTAAGTACCAGATGTCGTTGGTGTACAAGTGCCCGAACAACTACGTTTTCAATCCGGAAACAAACTTCTGCAAGCGAAAACAAAAGGAGGAAGACTGCATGAAGGTGACATGCAATGTCGACGAAATATTCTCCCGCTACGGAACCAGCAAGCGCTTCTTTGGATATTGTAGATTCTACAATATGGGACCGTATTCCTACGAAGTCGAAATCCACAAGTGCCCTGAAGGAACGTTATTCAACGGAAAGACATGCTCCTTCGAGTGCCCTGCCGAGGGACGGTTCCCGAATGTTGCTGACACCAGAGGCTACTATGAATGTTACTTTTCTGCAAACGATACATTGAGTGCCGTCTACCAGCAATGTCCATCGGGAAAGGTTTATGAGGAGAAACGGGGTTCATGTGTTCAGGATGTGCAAACAACAGTGACTACCCCAATTGGTTTGTTATTCGTGTAATTTTATTGGTTTTGTTATTCATTTCGATGTCATATTTTCAGGTCTTAGCCCAACTCCTGGATATACAACAGCTTGAACATGTTTTATGTCTGTGTGGGGATTAAAAGAGCTGAAATACAGAAATATTTCCTCCGAGGAATACCGATTAATAAAACGAAATATGTATGTGTATTTGGTTTATTTACATTGAGATCACCATGATAAGGTATATGGAGCCCCATACAAAAATTGTGGCTTTATAATATTTCCAACTGAAGCGTGCCCTTTCAGTAAACATGCATATTAAAATATGAATCCACTTAGCGGTGACGATACCTTTCTCGATTCAATCGTGTGGTTTAGTTTGGCCTTATGTAGCGTACACACGCTGAACCACATTGGAGCAACTTTCACTCCGCCCCCCAAGAACATGCTTCGATTCCTGCTTTGTTTGACTGTGTGTGAATTTGTTCGAAAACCATTCGACAGTTGGCGGTTTCGGAGTAAAAATCAAAACGATTTGATTTTGGTTTGAGCTTTCGGGGGCGGAGTCAAGGTTCGCCAAACATGTTTGGGCATTTGTATAGAAGTCGCACAAACCCCCGTATATTTTTGATGGTTGGTGTTTCAGTTGGCGCTGTGGTTGTCATGTTGGTCGAATAAATTAAATGTTCGCACAGCAGTTGGTAGAGCATGGCGGATGCTTGACTAAACGAGAGGTGGAGTCAATGTTAGTCAAACTGCTTGAGTGGTTTGTACGCTGCATAATGTGTCACATATCATAAATAGTTGTCACGGTGCCCTGGTAGACCGTTATTATAAAATAAAAATGTCCATCAAAACCAAGTACAGGGCTCGATTCCTGTGGTAATTCTGCACCTCTGGACCAATTTTTTAAAAAATCCCTAGGAGGAATCTCGAGAAATATTGATTTGAAGTTTTTAATTAAGAAATTTCAAAAAAAATCTATATTTTAATTCAATAATATCCACAAAATACCTTCAAAGCCGTCGAAAGCGGTCCAAGTTGT
The DNA here is from genome assembly GCF_024139115.2 of Armigeres subalbatus. Taxonomy (NCBI): domain Eukaryota; kingdom Metazoa; phylum Arthropoda; class Insecta; order Diptera; family Culicidae; genus Armigeres; species Armigeres subalbatus. The sequence continues at coordinate 291,692,119 of NC_085140.1, read as the reverse complement.
TTTCAACCAGTTTGCATTTGTTGATTTATTACAATTATAAATTTTTACAACTGATTAAGCTCAACAAACTGACTTAGGTATGTTTTTTGTATGGCTTGAAGCCGTCTATCTTCAAGTAAAGCCTGTCCACGTTAAATTTCGGACACACATCATACAATGCGATTTTTTTTTAATTTTCAGCATATAGAATGAGATCTCGAGAACCAAGGAAAAATGCACAAGAGAAAGAAAAAAAATTACAAGCTTTGTGCATATTCTTTTAGGGTTTTCGGTTACGACGAAGATAAAATATTCAATTTTTGAACTTTTAAAAACACTTTAATAGAGAAACAAAATGAACCTTTGCTTATCTCCGTCACTACACATCTAGTTCGGAATTGTTAATACGATTTTAAAGTTGCTCAAGAAGCGCCATGTTGAGTAAATTTATGGGTGAACCAAGTACAGATGAGGCATCAACAAATTGCATAGAGTTCACAAGAACCCCGATCTTTTGGATTACGTCATTACTCTGCTTAAACATTAACAATTTTCTAATTAATATTTCAATCAGCAAGTTCTGAATGATTTCAAAAAAGTGTACGCAAGATACAGCTCTTTGAAACTCGAGCATGGTTTTGAGGCAGCAATTGATGGCTTTGCTAGCAGCTGGGAAAAGCCGCAGCTTCCATTCACGTCAAAGTACCATATCTTGAATTATCATTTCTCAGAGTTCTGTAGAGGCACAGGAATAGGTTTTGGCTATACATATCAAACATGCTTTTTCTAGTCCGTTGATTAGAACTTTGACGAGATTCGGCATCAAAGATCGGTTAATATGTGCTGTGATCGAGTATAACAGCTTCTAACTACTTACTATCATTCTACACGAACTTTGGTCTTACTTCTCTCCATTATAAACATAAACACTAAATTCACATTGATGTTTACCTTTCATTCTATTAAACATTGACAGCAACACTGAACAGCAATACTGAACTCGAGCAAGTTAGCTATATAAAAACATTCTTAAGTCAGTTTGGTAAGATAGGTCAATTGTAAATATTTATAGTTCTAATAACGGCAACGCGTGCTTAGAACAATCTTTGGCGTTGTGCAAAAGAATGGTGTGTGGCGGCGAAGGATGAAACAAGAGCCCGCCCAGCTCTACGGCGAACACAGTACCCATAAGGTAGCTAAAGCTGGAAGGGTGCGATGGGCAGGGCATATTTCAAGAATGCCGGACAGCTACCCTGCAAAGCTGGTGGTTACTTCCGACCGGCAGGTACAAGAAGAATTGAAGGACATCTACTAGGTGGATTAATCAGGGTTTTTGGTGATATTTTTGGATTCTTATATGGATTCTTTTGAAATTTCTTAACTAAAAACTTCAAATCAAAATTTCTCGAGATTCCTCCTAGGGATTTTTTTAAAAATGGGTCCAGAGATGCAGAATTACCACAGGAATCGAGCCCTGTACTTGGTTTTGATGGACATTTTTATTTTATAATAACGGTCTACCGGGGCACCGTGGTTGTCTCTCTATTGTACACCCAACCCTCTTTTTACGGCAGTTTTTTATACGTTACTTCGTTTTACGGCCTACTTTTTACGGCACGTGACGGTAAAAAGAAATTGAAACATTATTGACATCCAAAAGTAAAGCCTATTAGAAGGCACTCTTAGAACCCCAAAGAACAAAGTAGATGCTTTATATATTCATCATTTGCCTTCAACAATTGTTCCATTCAAGTTCATCCAAGAATTTCCTGGAGTCTACAAACGTAACCTGAGGTCTACAAGCGTAGCGAAAGAGCTGTTATCTCTTGTAAAAAATGGTGTATGCCCTATTTGATATATTAAACAAAATTCCGTTCCAGGTCATACAAGAATTCCCTGGAATACAGGTCTTGAGGTTTACCCGCGTAACCGAAGGGCTGTTATCTCTTTTTTTAATTGGTTCATGCTCTATATGATTTATTAAACCAAACTCAATATGCCTTAAGTAGCCGTTCCTTTCCTGGTGATCCAAGAATTTCCTAGACTCTTCAGCCGCGGTTTCATCCCAAATATGTCCTCCGAGTATTTGTCTTTCACTTGCGTCTCCAAATTGTCCTGGAGTTTGAATCAAATGGTCTACCAAATCAACCAAGGCTTCCATGATGTTTCCAGCCACGGTAACCACCTATTTATGTCCTCCAAGTATTTGTCTTTCGCTCGCGTCTTAAATCCAGGCATATGAGTTGATCTAAGATCTCCAAATCGTCCTGAAGTTTGAATCAAATGTTCTGCCGAATCAACCAAGGCATTCATGATGTCCCCAGCCGCGGTATCAACTCAATTATATCCTCCGAGTATTTGTCTTTCACTTGGGTCTCAAATCCAGACAAATGAGATGTAGTGAAATCTCCAAATCGTCCTGCAGTTTGAATCAAATGGTCTGCCGAATCAACCAAGGCTTGCATGATGTCCATAGCTGCGGTAATAACTCAATTATGTCCTCCGAGTATTTGTCTTTCATTTCGTCTCAAATCCAGACATATGAGATGTAGTAAGATCTCCAAATCGCCCTGGAGTTTGAATCAAATGTTCTGTCGAATCAACCGAGGCTTTCATGATGTTTCCAACCACGGTAACCACCTATTTATGTCCTCCAAGTATTTGTCTTTCGCTCGCGTCTCAAATCCAGGCATATGAAATGTTATAAAATCTCCAAATCGTCCTGGAGTTTGTATCAAATGTTCTGCCGAATCAACCAAGGCTTTAATTATGTCTCCAGCTGCGGTATCAACCCATTTATGTTCTCTGAGTATTTGTCGTTCACTTGCGTCTCAAATGTAGGTATATGAGTTGTTCTAAGATCTCCAAATCATCCTGGAGTTCGAATCAAATGATCTGCCGAATCAACCAAGGCTTTCATGATATCCCCAGCCGCGGTATCAACACAATTATGTCTTCCGAGTATTTGTCTTGCGTATTTCACTTGCGTCTAAAATCCAGACATATGAGATGTAGTACGATTTCCAAATCGATCTGGAGTTTGAATCAAATGGTCTGCCGGCTCAACCAAGGCTTCCATGATATCCCCAGCCGCAGTAATAACCCAATTATGTCCTCCGAGTATTTGTCGTTCGCTGGCTTCCCAAATATACGCATATGAAATATTCTAAGATGTCTAAATCGTCCTGGAGTTTGAATCAAATGTTCTGCCGAATCAACCAAGGCATTCATGTTGTCTCCAGCCGCGGTATCAACCCAATTATGTCCTCCGAGTATTTGTTGTTCACTAGCGTAGCTCAAATGTAGGCATATGAGTTGTTCTAAGATCTCCAAATTGTCCTGGAGTTTGAATCAAATGGTCTACCGAATCAACCAAGGCTTCCATGATGTGCCCAGCCGCGGTATCAACCCAATTATGTCCTTCGAGTCCTTCGAGTATTCACTTGCGTCTCAAATCCAGACATATGAGATGTTGCACATTGTCCTGGAGTTTGAATCAAATGGTCTACCGAATCAACAAAGGCTTCCATGATGTCTCCAGCCGCGGTATCTACCCAATTATGTCCTTCGAGTATTTTTCTTTCACTTGCGTCTTAAATCCAGACATATTAGATGTTTTAGGATCTCTAAATTGTCCAGGAGTTTGAATTAAATGTTCTACCGGATCAACCAAGGCTTCCATGATGTCCCATGCCGTGGTATCAGCTCAATTATGTTTCCAGGGTATTTGTCTTTCACTTGCGTTTCAATTCCAGGCATATGAGTTGTTTTAAGATCTCCAAATTGTCCTGGAGCTTGAATCAAATGGTCTGCCGAATCAACCAAGGCCTTCATTATGTTTCTAGTCGCGGTAACAACTCGAGCAGCATAAGTCAGACAAACATTCCAAGGAACATTTTAAGGTTTATAACGGTCATAAAAACCATTATTTGCTCTGCATGACTACGGAAAAATCAGCATAAATATAAATGAAATAACTGAAATGTTTGTAGGCATGGTTGTAGCAATTTGATTGTGACTAAATTCGGTCAATTCATATGGGCCATGCCCTTTTTGACCCATAGAACCAAAGTGAATACGGCTTAAACTATTGTTCCATTGCAGATCATTCATGAATATCATCCATTCTTGAAATATAAGCTTTACGGTCAACACGCGTAACTAAAAGGCTGTTATCTCTTTAAAAAAAACTTGCTCATACCCGTTTTGATCCATAGGGCTAAATTGGATACCTCTTCAACTATTGTTCCATTCCAGTTAATTTAAGAAAGTCATGGAGTACAGGTCTTTAAGTCTCCAGTATTATTATTCTTAAATATTTATTTTTGAATTTTTAAATTCCAGGACAACTTTGAGATCTTATAACACCTCATATTCCTTGATTTGAGACGAGTGAAAGACAAACACTCGGGGAATGTAATTGAATTGATACCGCGAGTGAAGAAATCATGGAAGCTTTGGTTGATTTGGTAGACAACTTGATTCAAACTCCAGGACAATTTGAAGATCTTACAACATCTTACATGCTAAAATTTGTGACTCAAGTGAAAGACTAATTCTCAGATGACAAAATTCGGGTGACACCGCGGTTAGGGAACCATGGATACCTTGGATGATTCATTAGCCCATTTGAATCAAACTCTCAAAAATCAAAATGTCTTGTTTTAAAACGCAAGTGAAAAAATACTCAGAGAACTTCAATTATGATACCATGGCTTAGGACATCATGAAGGCTTTGATTGATTCGATAGTCCATTTTATTTAAACTCCAAGACAATTTGAGATTTTAGAACATCTCATATACCTGTATTTGAGACGTTAATAAAAGACCAATGTTCAGAAGACAAACTTGGGACACCGCGGCTGGCGACATCGTGAAAGCCTTGTTTGATTTGGTGAACAATTTAATTCAAACTCCAAAACAATTTGTAGATCTTTAAAGTGACACGGGAAGCACAAACAATCATCAAATCGTCATCATTTCATCATTGAATGCTTAATTTTTTTTCTACAACAAATATGGTTTTGAAAAAGTATCACTGGCGCGTGCTTACTCGCAATCTACATGCTGATACATTTACAGTTACATCAAACAACTGAATACCGAAATACACCGCTCCAAAATTACGAGGTGGCAATGCTAGAAAGAGACAAAAGATAGGAAAAATAACACGGTGTTTAGTGCCTCCCCGAGTCACCTTAAACATATCATATGCCTGGATATGAGACGTAAGTGAAAGAAAACTAATCGAATGACACAATTGGGTTGATACCGCGGCTGGGGGCATGATGGAAGCCTCGGTTAATTCATTACACCATTTGATTAAAACTCCAGGACAATTTGGATATCTTACAACACCGCATATGTCTTGTTTTGAGACGCAAGTGAAATACAAATCCTCGGAGGACATAATTGAGTTGATACCACGGCTTGGGACATCATGAAGGCTTTGGTTGATTCGATAGACCATTTGATTTAAACTCCAGGACAATTTGGAGTTCTTACAACATCTGATATGCCTGTATTTGAGACGTAAGTGAAAGACTAATACTCATGAGACAAAATTGGGTTGACACCGCGGCTGGGGACATCGTGGAACCCTTGGTTGATTCGATAGACCATTTGATTCAAACTCCAGGACAATTTGAAGATCTTATAACATCTCATATGCCTGGATTTGGAGAGATCTTCCAATACCTTATGTAAGACGCAAGTGAATGTATTTGAAAGTATCCTAACGATCAATAAATTAAGTGAAATACTAGAAATTTTAGCAAAAATTCTTTTTACGTCACATTCGGTCCCCCCAATAAGTGACGTAAAAAGAGGGTTGAGTGTATACCACATCCCAAGACAACCGTGGGTATGCAGAGATATACACGGTCTCTAGTAGCAACGAAAGTCGAAATAACAATACTCCTTTCCTATTTAACCGTAATGACGTGGCCGGCATTGTTATTGACTTAAAATATGTGAGCTTCTGAAACGTGTACATTGAGAATGGATATCAAATCAAATGGTTCTTTGTGAAATTTCACAAGCTCCAGACAATCACTGAGTTGCAACTACGAATTGTGCGGTCATAATGCTCATGCTCATGCTCATGTCCAATTACATTATACCAGCTCGAATGATGGCGTAGTTGACTGCTCCTATCTGATTATTAGGAACAAGGTTTGCCACGGATTAAATCGGTCTGGTTCACGAGAAGTATTTTGCATAGCACATGCTTGGTGACAAGACATGCTGATAACAATCTAAATATTGTCGATGAATAACCTTAATTTGCACCATGAGAACCACCCTCAAGCCAACGGGTGTTATCATGACATAGCAATACAAGTGATTTGTAGCTAATTCCTTTTCTGTACAAAAAGCATAAGTGGTACATGCGTTTAAAAGAATTATGTTTACCTAAATGCAGAAAATTCTAGAATGATTAATTGGCATTGGTTGTGGCATGTACTTGTAAATTATCCTTGTTGACAGATCATTTTTCCACAATAATATTATCAATGAATTTTTAGTCAAATTGCAACAAATTATCACATCCTGTAATCGTATAAAAAATATCTTCTTTCGTTTGAATATTTTCTGTTATTATTTTTTTACAAACGTATCTTCTGGTTGACATCAAGGAAGGAGCACCCAACAGAGCTCTGGTCCCCACAAGTTCCTATCTCACGCTTCCGGGTCTTAGCTGGTAGTGCAACCTGGGCACTGTTCTCCTTCTGACATCAGCTAGAGTGAGAAGGTACGCCTCGAGTGTCTGTTCACCAGGAGGTGCGACTCAAACAGCGTTTGCCTGGTACCCAGCGGCTGATCAACGAAATGCTGTATCGCGTCAGCTATAGGTGGCAGCCCTCGCCAGCGCGATGTAGGTAACGCGATCCCGGTAAGGTAGCTTACTGAAGCCTCTCAAATACCACGAAAAATGGAGATAGAAGAAAAAGAGAACGTTATTTTTGGTAACCGAACCGGGAACGAAATAAGAACTATGATTGGAAACTCGGTACCTGGAATGTCAGGACCCTAAATGAACCTGGACGAGTGAGCCTTCTGGCTCGCAAACTGCAGAAGGTTGGAGTGAACGTGACCGCTATTCAAGAAGTTCGATGGCCCAGATCCGGAGAACGTGAATTCCGAGCCGTGGACCCCACGACCAACACTGCATTCAAGTATAACATCTATCACAGCGGTAACGGAAAAGCAGAGCATGGAGTTGGTTTCGTAGTGATGGGCAAACAGATGAAGCGAGTGATGCAGTGACGGTGCATCGGTGAACAGAATAAATATTAGCGACGATGGACAAGCTGTGGAGTCACCTACACTAGATGAGGTTAAAAAAGCTGTTAAAGAGCTGAAAAACAATAAGACTGCGGGGGAGGACCAGCTCCAGGCTGAACTTCTCAAACATTGCAGAGAGCAGCTTTATGACGTTCTGCACCATATTATGTCGAAAATATGGGAGGACGAGGAATTGCCTGCTAGCTGGTTGGACAGCCTTATTTGCCCTCTCTTTAAGAAAGGGCACAGAATGGAGTGCGCCAATTACCGAGGAATAACCCTCCTTGATTCGGCGTACAAAATTATGTCCCGTATTCTGTTCAACAGATTGAGACCGCTTGAAGAGTCCTTCGTCGGCGAATACCAAGCAGGTTTCCGTGAGGGCCGATCAACGACGGATCAAATGTTTACCCTGAGACAAATCCTTGATAAATTCCGGGAGTACAACTTGCAGACACATCATCTGTTTATTGATTTCAAGGCGGCTTACGATTCAGTGAAACGGAATGAATTATGGCAAATTATGCTTGATCATGGTTTTCCGGCGAAACTGATACGGCTGATTCGTATAACGTTGGACGGATCGAAATCAAGTGTAAGGGTTGCGGATGAAATATCGACGTCATTTGTTACCTTCTTCTTCTTCTTCTTCTTCTTCTTATTGGCATTTTTTGAAGTTTTCGCAGGAAAATGAGAAACTCTCTGTAATTTTCAATTCTGTTGCCACTGAAAATTCTTCAGAACTCAAAGTGGATCTGCAGGCATCATCGTGAAATCTAAAAATCTAAAAATCCAAAAATCCAAAAATCTTAAAATTTAGAAATTCAAAAATCTAGAGATCTAAAAATTAAAAAATCTCGTGATTGAGCATGAGCATGAGCATGATTGACCGCCCACGGTTGCTACTCCGTTATTGCCAGGTCAGCTGTAATTACACAGAGAACCAACAGATGAAGTTTGACTAACATCATCTTCTATGTGTAAGAACTGGTGACCCAAAAATAAGCAATACCAGCGCCGGCCGTGTCCGAATGCAGGTCAATTAAGGAATGGGTAGGAACATGTTGACATGATACTCGCTTTGATAGAAGCCGACGAGTCATCTGCACTTCCACGAGAAATCACTGGGATGTTGGATATATGGGGTAGGTATTGTGGCAGGGTTCGTTTTGGTAAACGGTATGCCGTGTATAACGTGTAGTTTGATCAATTCAAAACATAATCGAACGAACACTTATTATTTTAATTACCGACCGCACTAAGCAGAACAAAATTGTCGATGACCAGCCGATCTCTCTGCTAACCGCACAAAGCAGAACAACATTTTCGATGACCGGCCGATCGTTCTGCTTACTAACGCGAACTGAATCAACACTTTCTTATTAATTTACTCACCTGCACAAAGCAGAACAACATTTCAATGATCGGGCGATCGTTCTGCTAACCGCACAAAGCAGAACAAATTATGTGATGACCGGCCGATCGTTCTGCCTACTAAATAAATGACGACTGTACGTGACCTCTGAATGCTGAACATTTGTTTTTCAAGCAACAAAAAAACATGGTCTACTTTTTTCACTCATTTCCGACAGAAAATTTGCGATTAATAAGCATTGCAATTAATAAAATTTATTCACCTATCGACCGCACAAGCAGATCAAAAGCTTCTGATTTTCGCGAACAATCTGCATATCATATGAAAACGCACTCTGATCTATTTTCTTACCAACCTAATAGGTACTAGCATTTCTACTACTCTTCAAAGAATCAGCTATGTCTAAAATGCATTTTCTACTAACAAAATGGAAAGCGAGGAAGATAGTTGACAAAAGAGATATATTTGAAATAGGCATTGAGAAGCAAGATTTGAAGATAGTCAAAATATAAGCCAAGCAAAGGCCAGAATAAATATAATTGTGATCTAGGGCTGAAAGTCTTGCTAATAAAGACAAAAAAAATTTTTTATTAGTTGGGTAGGGTAATTGGAAACATAGATCTGGATGCACCATACAAAGTGATGTGACCTATGCAACTACTATTCTACTATTTAGTTCCGACATTTCGAATATTGTTTAAATGTTCATCCTACGCGAGGATAAACAATCAATCGCTTGAAGTAAGCGATTGTGTATTTGAGTTTTGAGTCGAGCGCCCGCAACATAATACATTCAAAGCGAGGAAAGTAGAAAAATAATGGGCATGAAATTGGAAATAAGGAGCAAATCACGGCTGTTTAACCATGTTGATAATTATCGGAAAGTCAATTAGCAACCCTTATTGAATCTCAACCTTAAATAAGGATGCACAAAAATATTTCGACGATTTATGTTTATTTTAATATTTATTTTACTTGTCGTTTATATATTTTTGCGTGTTGGTTATAAGTATGTTTGTATTAAGTTTTTAAACATTTATACCCTTTATGCATTCTATTAATGTATTTGTAAAAACCATGAGCAACATTTATTGCCGTTAATATAAAAGAAGAAGTGTGTTGGAAAAACAAAACAACAGCAACAGATACTAAATTAATGATTTCGTGTGTGTTACTTCTACGTGAAGTTAAACGATTTACAATGATATGGAAATGCCAACATCATCCCCCAAACCCGGACGCACACGTTCATGATAGCATCAGAGGCGAAAGCATAGAACTGACAGCTCCGTCAGGACACGGCAGGCATGAAGAACGCTTCTATAGAAGTCGATTTGAAAGCGAGCGGAGGGCAATATTTGTGATGGCACATATCACACGACCTTCCTTCTGCCAAGCTCCCGTATGAAGGGGAGGAAGAATATCAGTGTGGAAGCTGATATATCTCCACTGGCAAAAGGAAGGTGGTTTGACTTGCTCATATGCTATCGCGTGCGGAAGGATTTGCTATCGACGAGTACGCACGTCCAAGTTCGGAAGATGATACCAGCATTTCCATATCATAGCAACAGATAGTTTCTTATCGCTGAAGTATAGCAAGGACTAAAAGAAGCTCTTTTAGAGGAATGCTCCCATCTTTCGCAAAACGAGTCCAGTACCTCCATTCAACTAGACCGCGCTGCAATCTCCACAGATACGAATCCCGACCACAACGGCAAAGTCGTCCTCAGCGTGTCACTTCCAGTCAAGCACGAGACACCAAAATCAGCCCCATAGCTTAGCCAGAAACATACATCCGTAAAGACTGCAACACTTCCTACCAGGGCTGATTAATAATCAATACGATCTAGAATATCCTTATGAAAAATAAGAGGTCCAATACAAAAACTTTTAATTCAGGATACATATTTTTCTAAATAGCATTGATAGAAAAAATAACAAACTACATAGGTATAATGAAAAAATACTTCCGCGAATTAGGGTTTTGCACTTATTCTCCTTGTTTACTTTTTCAAACACCTTCTATGAAACACAATTTAATTTATAAAGTATGTAATCTTCTGAGCGGCGTAAGCCATCTTCCAGCCGAAACTATGAAAACCGCTGATATAGTTGCATGGGAAAAAAATCGATCCGAGAAAAAAAGACGTCTGTCTTCGCGCACAGCACACTACGATCCTCTCGTGATTTAAAAATCCAACAATCTAAAAATGTAAAAATCTAGAAATCAAAAATTTAAAAATCTGAAATTTAAAAGTCTAAAAATTTAAAAATCAAAAATCTAAAAATCTAGAAGCCTAAAAATTTTAAAGTTTTAAAACCTTAATGTTTAAGAATCGAAGAATCTAAATATCTTCCAATCCAAAAAACAAATCTTAAAATCTAAAAATTTAAAATCCAGAAATCTGAAAATCAAAAAATCCAAATATCTAAAAATACAAAATTTCAAAAATCCATTAATCAAAAAAAATCTGAAAATCTAAAAATTTAGATATCTAAAAATCTTTAAATGTTAAAACTTTAAAGCTTAAAAATTTTAAAAATCTAATAATCTTAAAATTCAAAATTTTTTAAAATCTAAAAATCTAAAAACTATGAAATCTAAAAATCTAGAAACCTAAAAATTTTAAAATTTTAAAACTTTAATATCTAAAAATCAAAGAATCTTAATATCTAAGAATTAAAAAAAAAAAATATCCTAAAATCTAAAAATTCAAAAATCTGAAAAGCTAAAAGTTAAAAAATCTAAAATTTAAAAATCTAGAATCTGAAATCAGAATCTTAAAATCTATTCATTATGAAAATGTCAAAATCCTGAAAACTAAGAAACTGAGCATTCCAAAACACAAGAGTTTCGTTAATTAGATGAAAAATCATTTGTTTGTAATTATATTGTATATTAATTATATAATTTTTTGAAACTAAATAAATTATAGCATTTCTCAAAAATGTTTTTTAGTTTGAAATACCTGTACACTCGTTCACACCTGTGTACACCCCTACCTAGCTACCGAAAGCGAGGTTCCTGGTGGCTGGTTTTTACGTAATTTTTGTCATTACATCAAACATATTACGTCGCAAATTGATTACATCGCTTTATTTTGAGAACTAATTGCCACACATAACAGATGTAATAATACATGTGATTTACGACGGCGATGATGTGCATCGAATCCGATGTAATATTTCTTTTTATTTTTGCTGTGGCTTGAAAATCCTTGCAGCACAACTCGGACATATTTGGTTGCCGGAACATAAATGTAACCAAATTTAATGGCATATAGACAACAGAAACCTCTGTACCACATGTGTGTTGCTCGGGAAAGGTTGGACATGCCTGCATTACACCTTAACGTACGTGAATTGAAAAAAAACTTAGACAGGGTTGTTGTGTCACCTTGACTCAACACCGCCCTTATATCCTTATCATTTCAGTTCATGCATATTAGAACATAATGATTTCCCTTTCACACAACCTTTAGGTTCAATGGTCTGCATGATTTACAACCGATTCATTATCATTAACTGATAACATAAAAATATTTATGATTCGACAATCATTTCACATCGTAAGTGCTCTAGACGATGGAAATTCATATAAATAATTGCCATTCGATTCTGATGAGATGTACTCGTGATTTAACCGTCGAACTACACTATCTTGATGTTGTGCCGCGATAAAATGTCTGCGAAAAATATGGATCATCAAACATCGCACATTATAGGATAATGATGATTCGTGAAAAAATAGTGCAAAAGTTTTGGGATGTTCTCCACTTTCTGTGTTACGATCCAAAACGGCTGGTGAGAATCATCGTGCTCAGCATTTGCAGTGTTGTTGTGATATTTCAGGTTAGTGAAACCGGAAAACTTGAGTAAAATGGGTGTTTCAAAGGAAGTACTTCTCACAGTGTTATTTATTTAAAATTGCCTTAATACCACAAATATAATGTTTCGATAAATACAGCTCACGGAATGCTTCCACAAGTTGATCAATCCACCCATATCGACCCATTCGAAGTTCGACTTGAACGAGTCGATGTCCTATCCGGCGATCACATTCTGCCGGAATCCCCCGTACAAAGCCGATGTGATGAAACAATACAATCTAACGCAGCATCCCAAGTATGCGAATGCCTTCAGCAATTTCGATTTTAGTCAAGCGACGCTTGACGACCTGTTTCGGGACGCAACGTACAATGAGAGTGAATTTTTCATGCAATATGGACTGAACGAATTGAAGGAGAGTGAGTGTTGAAATAGAAGTGAATAATCAGGTTAGGATGAGTGAATTAATTATGTCTGATAATTTTAGATGTCGAAGTGATCAGTAGTATGCACCTAGATATGGGCCAGTGTTTTACATTGAATCCACTAACAACTACGACCCATTCGTGGAAGGACTATGGCTATTCGGTTCTATTGCAGCATGACATCAAGGATGAGACGTACTACTTGGGCGAAGAATTGCCCGGCTGGCACGTGTTCATCCACGACCCGACGGAAGGATTCGCAGGTAGTGTTTTCTTCGTAAGTTATGAATGGTGGAAACGAAAGAGCAAGGGGTCGTACACTAATTATGCCAGCATTTTTTCAGGATTATTCGAGCCCAAGAAAGTTTAAATTGCCAAAGGTTCTCCGTTTGTAATTCCAAAAGATGTCCGTCCTGTTCTTTGGTGTTCCTAACGGATTTATTCCTTCTATGCCTCTTCTCTGAACCAAACTCTTTTGGATTATTATCAATTTTTGCTAATGTAACCACGTACATGTTGATAAGAACATTATTCAGAGCTTTATAATCATTTAAAAGAGTTTTATCTCATTTAATTCCACCATACTTGATGGTAACTTCACAGTAACTTCCAAAATACGTATTTCAATCTTAACAGAAACCTAACTTGTCTTTAAGATCTCGTACTTGACTCGACTAAGTCTTACACCGACTTTTTGACTTTTGAAATCTCGATATTCTACGTTGTCAAAAGTGCATGATTTTTGAATAATTTTGAATAATTCCTGTTCCTTCTAAACTCCATCCAGTTTCCTCAATGGCCGCCAGCTTGCCTGTCTAAAATTGGAAATTATTTTATTGGATATTTGTTGCAATGTTTCATTATTAAAAAATCTATGAAGTTCATTAGTACCATACCACGGAGGCAACTTCAGAATAATTTTCAAAGTTTTATTTTGAATCATTTTTTCTGGTATTGCAGCAACTAGCCCATATTGGAACAGCATATAACATGGCAGGTCTAAAAATTTGTTTTTAAATCAAAAAATTGTTCTTAGGACAAAGTCTTGATTTTCTGTTTATAAGTGGATATAGACACTTAATTTATATTATTTCTTTCATTTGGCGTGAATGCATTCAATGTGATTTTCAAAAGTTAATCATTGATCTAGCAGAAATCCTATATTTCATTGGACCAATTAATTGGAACCCTATCCATAGTGACGAAATATCTGCTAGAAAGTGTCAAATAAGAAGTTCTAGGCTTATCTGGGAAAATTATAAGCTGAGTTTTGGAAGCATTTGGGGAAATTTTCCATTTTTGCAAGTAAGTGGAGAAAATATCCAAACTTTTTTGCAATCAAATTGCTACAAATGACACGAAGGCTTCGCCCTTTGGCTGAGAGGCCCGTGTCATCTACAAACAAAAATTTTTGACATCCAGGTGGTAAATCAGGTGAGTCAGAAGTAAAAATGTTATACAATATGGGCCCCAGTATGCTGCCTTGGGGGAACATCAGCTCTTACAGGTAATCTATCAGATTTAGAATCTAATAAATAATTTTGGATCAGTTTAATAATGTACAGAGGAAAATTAAAATTAATCAATTTTATAATCAAACCTTCATGCAAAACACTGTCAAATGCTTTCTTCATATCAAGAAGAGCAACTTGTTACGATTAGTATTGTTCATCGAAATTATGTTCGTTACGACTAAAGTAAAAAGATCAAAATAAGTAAATCAAAGTAAAAGCACCCTGCACGCCTACACCAGAAAACATCTATACTTACTTGATACTTGATGGGCTACAGCTCTTCGATGAACCTACGTCGAATGGAGTATTTTTCTCCACTGTACTCAATCCTGGGCCAATCGCTTCCAGTTGCCCTGAACATTGAGCGCCCTCAGGTCCTCTTCAATTGCAAAAAGCCATCGTGTACATGGCCTTCCACGAAGCCTGCGGCCTCTTCCGGGTTCTCTACTAAATATTATCTTCGCTTGACGTTCTTCCGGCACACTGGACGGAAGAAAAAAAGTACCCTGCGTTGAGTATTTTTAAACTTAGTTTTGGGTTATTTTTTCTCTACTCTTTCATACACTCTTTCTTCTGTTGTCAAAACTAAAATAGCCAAACAATCCAACGACGCCAGCTCAATACGAGAAGCCAATTTTGAGTTTTATTACCTGAGGTCGAAATTGAGTGAATTAAACTTACATTTGGATAAATAAATTTTCCGTTGGGTACTTTTTTAACATGCACTCAGCGAAGTGGACTATCGAAATTCATAACTGGCGCCTTATGAATCTTCGACTGATTATTTCACCAACAGTGCTTTTATACGCAGTTACCTTCCCAAGTATTCAAGCGTCGATGGGCGTGTGGTCTACATACCGGCCTCCCGACCCCGACGTCCATGGTTCGAACCCAGTCTGCCGCATTTTGCTTCTTTTTTAAATGAAAATCATCATTCATAAGGCAACATATTGAAATTCATACCGATTCCTTGTGGCAAATTTTCATAAGGCGTTTGATTGAAAATCATACGTCCATTTTCCTCAGTGTGGGAGTAAAGGCAAACTACTTCGACCCTACTTACTCAATTTTGGCTCCCCGTACGGATGTTTGAGGTTGGGTGAATTAAACTCACTATTGGGTAGTTTACTTCTTCCGTGTGTAGTCTACCGTGTTGTATAAGTTTAATAATATCCAGCCCTTTATAGACCTGGTACAACTCGTGATTCATGCGATGCCGCCAGATACCGTTCTCCTGTTTGCCGCCGAGTATTGTCCGCAGCACCTTACGTTCAAACACCTGAAAGCTCTCCGATCAGCCTCCTTTAACGTCCATGTTTCACGACCGTGTAAAGCTACCGGAAGAATCAGAGAGTATATACGCAATACGCCTTTTCACCCTGCGGGTAACATTATCGCACGTCGCTAATGCTCCAAGATACACAAATTCTTCTACCACTTCAAACTTTTCACCATACAGCACCGTTTCGCTACCACCACTACTAATGAACCCATATAGATTTCCAGCGACCATGTACTTCATTTTACTGGTATTGCTCGTAATCCAATCCAATCCTCGTTGTTTCCCTCTTAAAAGCCGCAAAAGCCTGTTCCATGGCACGGCGATCAATCCCGATAATATCGATATCGTCCGCGAATCCCAGGAGCATATGCGATCTTCTGATAATGTTACCGCTTCTTTGCACACCAGCTTTCCTTATCGCTCCATCGAGCGCTATATTGAACAGCAGATTCGAGAGTGTATCACCCTGCTTCCATCCATCTAAGGCAGTGGTTCTCAACCTGGGGTACATGTACCCCTGGGGGTACCTTCGCCGGGCCCAGGGGGTACCTCGGACAAAAATGCACAATGGCGGATATATTACAATTTTAATCAAAAATATTGATCAAGTTTTGAAGTATGTATATTTTAGTTATTTCAAGTAGATCCGAAACCTCTTTTCAAGTGGTTCGGAAGCCTCCATTCAAGAAGCCCGAAAACCTCCTCTCAATAGGCCTGGATGCCTTCTTTCAAAAGGCCCGGAAACCTTTTGTCAAGAGGCTTCGGAAACCTTAATTCTAAAAGGTGGGAATCCTCCTTTCAAGAGGTCCGGAAGCCTCCTTTAAAAAGGCCCGGAAGCCCTCTTTCAAGAGGCCCGGAAGACTCCTTTCAAGATGCCCGGAAGCCTCCTTTCAAGAGGCCCGGAAGCCTCCTTTCAAGAGGCCCGGAAGCCTCCTTTCAAGAGGCCCGGAAGCCTCCTTTCAAGAGGCCCGGAAGCCTCCTTTCAAGAGGCCCGGAAGCCTCCTTTCAAGAGGCCCGGAAGCCTCCTTTTAAGAGGCCCGGAAGCCTCCTCTCAAGAGTCCCGGAAGCCTCCTTTCAAGAGGCCCGGAAGCCTCCTTTCAAGAGGCCCGGAAGCCTCCTTTCAAGAGGCCCGGAAGCCTCCTTTCAAGAGGCCCGGAAGCCTCCTTTCAAGAGGCCCGGAAGCCTCCTTTCAAGAGGCCCGGAAGCCTCCTTTCAAGAGGCCCGGAAGCCTCCTTTCAAGTGGCCCAGAAGCCTCCTTTCAAGAGGCCCGGAAGCCTCCTTTCAAGAGGCCCGGAAGCCTCCTTTCAAGAGGCCCGGAAGCCTCCTTTCAAGAGGCCCGGAAGCCTCCTTTCAAGAGGCCCGGAAGCCTCCTTTCAAGAGGCCCGGAAGCCTCCTTTCAAGAGGCCCGGAAGCCTCCTTTCAAGAGGCCCGGAAGCCTCCTTTCAAGAGGCCAGGCCTCCTTTCAAGAGGCCCGGAAGCCTCCGTTCAAGAGGCCCGGAAGCCTTCTTTCAAGAGGCCCAGAAACCTCCTTTCAAGAGGCCCGGAAGCCTCCTTTCAAGAGGCCCGGAAAGCCGCCTTTCAAGAGGCCCGGAAGCCTCCTTTCAAGAGGCCCGGAAGCCTCCTTTCAAGAGGCCCGGAAGCCTCCTTTCAATACGCTCGGAAGCCTTTTTCTCAAGAGGCCCGGAAGTCTCCTTCCAAGAGGCCCGGAAGCCTCTTTTCAAGAGGCCCGGAAGCCTCCTTTCAGGAGGCCCGGAAGCTTCCATTCAAGAGGCCCGGAAGCTTCCATTCAAGAGGCCAGGAAGCCTCCTTTCAAGAGGCTCGGAAGCCTCCTTTCAAGAGGCTCGGAAGCCTCCTTTCAAGAGGCTCGGAAGCCTCCTTTCAAGATGCTCGGAAGCCTCCTTTCAAGAGCCGCGGCGGCCTCCTTTCAAGAGGCCCGGAATCCTCCTTTCAAGAGGCCCGGAAGCCTCCTTTCAAGAGGCCCGGAAGCCTCCTTTCAAGAGGCCCGGAAGCCTCCTATCAAGAGGCCCTGCAGCCTCCTTTCCAGAGGCCCAGAAGCCTCCTTTCAAGAGGCCAGGAAGCCTCCTTTCAAGAGGCCAGAAGCCTCCTTTCAAGCGGCTCGGAAGCCTCCTTTCAAGAGGCCCGGAAGCCTCCTTTCAAGAGGCCCGGAAGCCTCCTTTCAAGAGGCCCAGAGCCTCCTTTCAAGAGGCCCGGAAGCCTCCTTTCAAGAGGCCCGGAAGCCTCCTTTCAAGAGGCCCGGAAGCCTACTTTCAAGAGGCCCAGGCCTCCTTTCAAGAGGCCCGAAGCCTCCTTTCAAGAGGCCCGGAAGCCTCCTTTCAAGAGGCCCGGAAGCCTCCTTTCAAGAGGCCAGGAAGCCTCCTTTCAAGAGGCCCGAAGCCTCCTTTCAAGAGGCCCGGAAGCCTCCTTTCAAGAGGCCAGAAGCCTCCTTTCAAGAGGCCCGGAAGCCTCCTTTCAAGAGGCCCGGAAGCCTCCTTTCAAGAGGCCCGGAAGCCTCCTTTCAAGAGGCCCGGAAGCCTCCTTTCAAGAGGCCCGGAAGCCTCCTTTCAAGAGGCCCGGAAGCCTCCTTTCAAGAGGCCCGGAAGCCTCCTTTCAAGAGGCCCAGAGGCCTCCTTTCAAGAGGCCCGGAAGCCTCCTTTCAAGAGGCCTGGAAGCCTCCTTTCAAGAGGCCCGGAAGCCTCCTTTCAAGAGGCCCGGAAGCCTCCTTTCAAGAGGCTTGGAAGCGTACTTTCAAGACGTTCAGAAACCTCCTTTCAAGAGGCCCGGAAGCCTCCTTTCAAGTGGCCCGGAAGCCGTTTTTCAAAAGGCCCGGAAGCCTCCTTTCAAGAGGCCAGAAGCCTCCTTTCAAGAGGCCCGGAAGCCTCCTTTCAAGAGGCCCGGAAGCCTCCTTTCAAGAGGCCCGGAAGCCTCCTTTCAAGAGGCCCGGAAGCCTCCTTTCAAGAGGCCCGGAAGCCTCCTTTCAAGAGGCCCGGAAGCCTCCTTTCAAGAGGCCCGAAGCCTCCTTTCAAGAGGCCCGGAAGCCTCCTTTCAAGAGGCCCAGGCCTCCTTTCAAGAGGCCAGAAGCCTCCTTTCAAGAGGCCAGAGCCTCCTTTCAAGAGGCCCAGGCCTCCTTTCAAGAGGCCCGAAGCCTCCTTTCAAGAGGCCCGGAAGCCTCCTTTCAAGAGGCCCGGAAGCCTCCTTTCAAGAGGCCCGGAAGCCTCCTTTCAAGAGGCCCGAAGCCTCCTTTCAAGAGGCCCAGGAAGCCTCCTTTCAAGAGGCCCAGGCCTCCTTTCAAGAGGCCCGGAAGCCTCCTTTCAAGAGGCCAGAAGCCTCCTTTCAAGAGGCCCGGAAGCCTCCTTTCAAGAGGCCCGGAAGCCTCCTTTCAAGAGGCCCGAAGCCTCCTTTCAAGAGGCCCGAAGCCTCCTTTCAAGCGGACCGGAAGCCTCCTTTCAAGGGGCCCGGAAGCCACCTTCCAAGAGGCCCGGAAACCGCCTTTCAAGAGGCACGAGAGCCTCCTTTCAAGAGGCCCGGAAGCCTCCTTTCAAGAGGCCCGGAAGCCTCCTTTCAAGAGGCCCGGAAGCCTCCTTTCAAGAGGCCCGGAAGCCTCCTTTCAAGAGGCCCGGAAGCCTCCTTTCAAGAGGCCCGGAAGCCATCTTCCAAGAGGCCCGGAAGCCTCCTTCCAAGAGGCCCGGAAGCCTCCTTCCAAGAGGCCCGGAAGCCATCTTCCAAGAGGCCCGGAAGCCTCCTTTCAAGAGGCCCGGAAGCCTCCTTTCAAGAGGCCCGGAAGCCTCCTTTCAAGAGGCCCGGAAGCCTCCTTTCAAGAGGCCCGGAAGCCTCCTTTCAAGAGGCCCGGAAGCCTCTTTTCAAGAGGCCCGGAAGCCTCCTTTCAAGAGGCCCGGAAGCCTCCTTCCAAGAAGCCCGGAAGCCTCCTTTCAAGAGGCCCGGAAGCCTCCTTTCAAGAGGCCCGGAAGCCTCCTTTCAAGAGGCCCGGAAGCCTCCTTTCAAGAGGCCCGAAGGCTCCTTTCAAGAGGCCGGAAGCCTCCTTTCAAGAGGCCCGGAAGCCTCCTTTCAAGAGGCCCGGAAGCCTCCTTTCAAGAGGCCCGGAAGCCTCCTCTCAAGAGGCCCGGAAGCCTCCTTTCAAGAGGCCCGGAAGCCTCCTTTCAAGAGGCCCGGAAGCCTCCTCTCAAGAGGCCCGGAAGCCTCCTTTCAAGAGGCCCGGAAGCCTCCTTTCAAGAGGCCCGGAAGCCTCCTTTCAAGAGGCCCGGAAGCCTCCTTTCAAGAGGCCCGGAAGCCTCCTTTCAAGAGGCCCGGAAGCCTCCTTTCAAGAGGCCCGGAAGCCTCCTTTCAAGAGGCCCGGAAGCCTCCTTTCAAGAGGTCTGGAAGAATCCTTTTAAGAGGCCTGGAAGCCTCCTTTTAAGAGGCCCAGAAGCCTCCTTTCAAGAGGCCCGGAAGCATCCTTTCAAGAGGCCCGGAAGCCTCTCTTCAAGAGGCCCGGAAGCCTCCTTTCAAGAGGTACCTGGCCGGGGTTCAGCTTCCCAGCCCCACTACCCTTGTTCGGGGTAGTAACCCTTCGCGTTTTGGAGCGGCCCCCAGGGAGCTCATCCCCTGGAGATTGTCTCCCCGTTTTTGTGTCTGCTCCATTGGAGCAGTCACCCCCGACGTGCCCGCAAATACTTGAGCCTCAGTCTGGGTAGACTTTGGCACCACCGTCTTCGCTGGCACGCCCTCGGTCGATTCGACCTTGCCCGAGTCCGCGAATCCTTGGGCCTCAGACTTGGTAGACCTCGACTCCACGGATTTCACGGGTTTACATTAGGCCGTCCCGACCGCCCTCTCCAGCTTGGCGTCCAGCATCGACTTTCGAAGTTTCAGCAAGCTCCTCTTGAGTTCCTTACTGATATTATGCTTCGATGACGCAAAGTCGATGATGGCGTTCAGCTATTCCGTCGCCACCTCGAAGGCCGAAAGCCCATCGTGTTTGCGGTTCATCGCTTTCACAAGCCATGGGCCGTCTATAACCTCTACCGGTGGAGCATGGGAGATGGTTAAGTGACTCACGCTGGCGCTGCGCACTGAGCTGCCGACTATTGCATCTGGCCTCCTAGGCGGAGACCTGAACAACCAAACCTCTAGCGAAGGGGTTGTCGCCTACACTACTACCACTAGTTGAAGAATTGACTTGGTTTTCCATTTTGGTCCCACGAGTTGCTCGGGAAAAGAGGCCCACCACGCCAGAGCCCAGCAGGACGCGGTAAGGGACAATTACTGTGGAGGGTGCCCAGGTACCCCACAGGCTCCGTTAAAGGCCTAGCACATTATTTTACCCCCCCTGGCCATGCATCCCCTCGGCACGGGTCACTTAACGCCTTGGGATTAGGGGTTAGGGACGATGGTCCCCTTGGTCGCACCCACTCACTCTAGCTGATGTCAGAAGGAAAACAGTGCCCAGGCTGCACTACCAGCTAAGTACACAACCCTTAGCTGGCGGTCAATTGTCATCGGAAGACCCGTAGAAGCGTGAGATTGGAACTTGTGAGGACCAGAGCTGTGTAGGTCGCTCCTTCCCAGATGTCAACTCACCATTTCGCAGCCCTGTGTGTATGTATGTGCGCAAAAAGTCTAGCCCACTTTTTAGGCACTTAACCTTACCCGATTTGCTCGCAACAAGTTGTATTCGACGCAGAATTCCGTCCCATTGTTTTCTATCGAAAATTGGCCGGATCGGACTATGGGCTCAGAAGTTTTGATCAAAATACTTTTTTTAGACAACAACAAGTGGAAATGTCTAGCCCACTTTTCAGGCACTTAACCTTAACCGATTTGCTTGCAACAATTTGCATTCGACGCAGAATCTTGTTCCATTATTTCCTATTGAAAATTGACCGGTTCGAAGAAGTTATATTCAAAATAGCCGCGTAGTCGATAGCAGTTCTATTCTGCTGTCAGGTTTTATTTACATGAACATTAAAAAATGTGTGTGAATTCGTAGCTATTGAAGTCAAATGTCATCGACAAATACAGATTGAAAATTGTCTCAAGTCCTGATAAAGCTTGTAGTCGGAATAGGCTCTCAAAATAGCTTTAGTTACATTCTCAATATTTCGAAAATACCGTGATTTCTGAACATGTGTAATATGAATAGTTCACTATTTTTGGTTTTAATTCTTTCGAAAATAGACGCATTCAGGCTTTTGATTGATTATTTGTTTACAATTTAACTTCAAAAAAAAAAAATTCTTTGCAATGAAACTGCCATAGCATCATTTCATGAACGAATATGACTCGATTTTTAGCAAGGATAAATTTTATCTGCCCCTGATTTCATCTTGATATGGTTTCTCCACGATCCAATTTTGACACATATTTGAAAGTCTATATTATAGTAAAAACCATTAATTGCTTTATATTTGTTCTAATTGATCTCTCTATAGAATTTTTCTCGACACATTTTATAATGAGCGAGAAAGGCATCATCACCGCCAGGTGGATAAATCTGTTTTTTTTTTCAAGAATTTTCGTTAATTTCGAAACGGGTTTCGAACTGGGATCCAAGATCCAACTTCGAGACATTGTTCTTGAAGTTGGTATTTCTCAGAATAGCAAAACGGTTTTTAATTTAATTTTGTAAATCTCGCCAAATAACTTTCAACGCGGGATTGCAAGTTTTTTGGTATTGCCTTCGCCTCACATTTTTAAGACGGATCAGAAGCTAAAGATCGTCGTCAATAATAATGGAGTTGAATTTGATTTCACATTTAGGAATTGCAATGTCACTGACTTCGGCAATTAAATTTGTCAAAGATACGAGAGCATTATCAATATCGCTTTTGGTATCGGGAGGAATATCAACATCAAAACTCCTATCGATATACGTTTTATATAAATCCCAATCAGCTTAATGATAATTAAAAGTAAACCTGATTGGATTGTTAATGGCTTCTTGTGAGATTTCAAACGTCATAGGAAGGTGATCAGAGTCAAAGTCAGTAAGAGTTACCAATTGGCAACACAGGACTTGAATCCGTTAAAACTAAATCAATTGTAGAAGGATTTTGACTGGGAGAAAAACAAGTTGGTCCATTGGGATATTGAATAGTATAAAATCCCGCATACTATAAAAGATGTTTGCAATCGCCAAAGGATCCCGGCAAAGCGCGACAGTCATCCTTCTTTGCAATCTGAAATAAAACCTTGATCATCTGAAGGTTACTCAAAATCTGATTCCAAAAACCCGGTAACAGATACCACAATTGGCAAAGTCCTTTGTTTTTTCGCATGAATCGAATCACCCAGGTGAGGTAGATTCTATTTGCCCAATTTCGTCATGAATCAAATCGAATTGATTGCTCAGTTTGATAGAGTTCCAGTTTGAAGAGTTATTTTCAATGTTAGAGTTAGAAGGAACATCTAAAGTTTCATGCTTTCTTCTACTTTTCCGTGCTTTGGCAGGGCGGTCTTGAAGCCTTGTTGCTTTGAAGGCAGTGGAAAATTCAGAGATTCCCCCTTCCTCTTGTTTTTGTTAATACTCATTACTGAGCTTGGAGACGTGACCTTCTAAGAGGTTATTTCCCAGAACGGTGTCCTTGCAGGATTACTAACGCTAGTCGGAATTTTACTTCCGCAAACGAGTTCAAGGTAAAACGAAGGCACGGGTAGTATTAAAAACTTCCTTCAGCAAAAAGAACTGAAAACCGCACAGTACAAGAGCACAATGCGGTCTGATTACTATATTTTCATATTTTCCACTGAAATCGTCTTTGCTCGAACTATTGAAAAGTTCAATTTTTGGAAAAACACCCTCCTGGAATTCACAGAGGCAGCAAAGGACACCCCAATGATGGTGCCTACGGGTGTCATATGTTTGGCTAGGCCAGGAGTTTTGAGAAAAAAGTGTTTGAATATTTGCTAATTTTCCTCATATTTTCCACTGAAATCGTCTTTGCTCGAACTATTGAAAAGTTCAATTTTTGGAAAAACACCCTCCTGGAATTCACAGAGGCAGCAAAGGACACCCCAATGATGGTGCCTACGGGTGTCATATGTTTGGCTAGGCCAGGAGTTTTGAGAAAAAATTGTTTGAATATTTGCTAATTTTCCTCATATTTTCCACTGAAATCGTCTTTGCTCGAACTATTGAAAAGTTCAATTTTTGGAAAAACACCCTCCTGGAATTCACAGAGGCAGCAAAGGACACCCCAATGATGGTGCCTACGGGTGTCATATGTTTGGCTAGGCCAGGAGTTTTGAGAAAAAAGTGTTTGAATATTTGCTAATTTTCCTCATATTTTCCACTGAAATCGTCTTTGCTCGAACTATTGAAAAGTTCAATTTTGGAAAAACACCCTCCTGGAATTCACAGAGGCAGCAAAGGACACCCCAATGATGGTGCCTACGGGTGTCATATGTTTGGCTAGGCAAGGGGTTTTGAGAAAGAAGTGCTTGAATAGTTGTTTCATTGCTGTATTTTATTCAGCAAATTTCCTGCATTGGTCCATATGAATAATGGGTCCTCTTTCAAAGAAAACAAGGGTTAACTTTTCTAACTTTAACTTTCTTCTTTTCAATTGATTGGTGGTCATATTCGCTAGTTCTAGCGGACAATGAACAATCGGCAATACTAGCGCGACATTAGCACAATGTAAACAGGAATTTTCACTTGCTAATAACCGTTTACATTATGTTTATTTCACAATAATTTTATCGGATAGTGCATTGTCCGATATGATTAGCGAATATGAAAACAAGCCATTGCATTGTTTCATGCTGCTGTTTGTACATATTTTTTGTTGGTGGCTGGATGCTGCCAGCGGTGGGTGGTATAGTTTTCATTCAGCGGCACAATTTGATAGCAAGATGCCCTATCAGCAACTTCGCTTGCTTGGGCTTTCGAGCAATCTTGCTCGATGGATCGAGCAGCAATGGGTCATCAAGCAATCTTGCTCGATGGGTCGAGCAGCCTTGCTCGCGCATTTAATCTGGATAATATGATCTGCATATATGTGAACTGAGAAGAAATGAAATAGGCAATCGACGAATGTGAATGATGTTCGTGTGACTGAATCTATCAAGTGTAAGAATGAGTTTGTGAAGCATAACAGAAAGAGGAAGAGAGATAGCAAGTATTTTGAGCTGGGATGCATTGCAGAAAGAAGATCGTGAGAATTCCTCAGTCTATTGACGAATCTTTGTGCGAGTAGACGCTTGTGTGTGCAGTGTCTGGTTGAAAAATTGTATGTATACGACAATAGTGTTTGTTGATTATTGCTGCTGATGCTTCCGGAAATTGTTGCTCGAATTGCGCCGCATTCAAGTTTTTTATAAATTGGGCAGAGCATGGAGAACACTTCGCCCCAAATGTTCCGACGTCCATCACATAGGTTTCAGTTGCCCGGATCTCGTCGGAAGAGGAAGCTTTGGAACTTTCTGTCTGCCCTTCTTATACGGAACTGGTGGTACATCTCCTGGATGTCCCCGCCAAACGCCACGCGTCTTTCCCGAAACTTGCTGATTACGGTCTGCAAAGGCACCAGCTGATCAGGGCCGGTTAAGGTCACTCCTGAAGGAATCCAATTTTCAAAGTACTCGCGTTTTCAAGGGCACACCATTCGTTACGGAAGCTACGCACAACTGTCATTTTAATTTTTCAGCTTTGCTGCGTCGCAGCATGCGTGAAAAAATAAAAATGACAGTTGTGCGTTGCTTCCGTATCGAATTGGTGTGCCCTTGAAATCGCGAGTACTTTGAAAATTGGATTCCGTCAGGATAGTGACCTTAAGAGCTCCGAGTTTAGTGATATCCCATTGACAGATGCTCTCGCGTCCCACACGAGACGAATCTTCCCTGGTTTTCGAGGGTTGATAACAACGTTCAGAGGAATATACCAGACATTTCCCTTCGCCATATCTGCCAGTTCGTCGACGGTAGCTTTATGCGCATAGCCTTTTATCAGGATCTCAGTTATTAACTGATGAACCTTCGAACCAAGCTCCGGATCTCGCTCCAGCTTTCTCTCTAACGCTTTCAATCGTGAGACAGCCATTGGGTAGCTATCTGGGAATCTCTGCTCATCTCGTCGCCACAGTAATCCGGTTTCGTACCGGTCTCCAATTCGCTTTCTTCTTGTCTGCATGATGTTCCGAGCCCGCGCATCTTCGTTTGATTCTGCTACAGAGGCTACCGAGGGATCGTCCAACAAAAACTGAGAATGCATGACCTCGTGTAGCTCCTGGTTGGTCATTGGTTACAACGAGTGAAAGTTGACTCTTACTCGCCAGGCTCGGCTCGCCAGGTGGTCCAACTCGTGATTCGAGTGGAGCAAACACATTTAGTTTATCCAGTCCAAGGATGATTCTAGGCTCTTCAATCTCGTAGCTCGCTACGAGAATATTGTCGAGATGTGGGTATCGGTCAGCTAATTTTTTATACTGGAGACTCTGTTTTGGGAGTTTTAGTTCGGCAACAGTGCGAACGTCTTTCAACGGCAACTTTTCATCCGATTCACGCGCTGAAATCATAAGGTTGACTCTTTTGGGCGTAGTTTCGAATCTCTTCACATTGCCTGTCCATGTTACTACCAGCGGTTCCGCGCGCCCTCGGGCATCCAACTCTCTAGCTACGGCATCTTCAACCAGAGTAGATGACGAACCTTCATTCAAGAATGCCAGAATATCCAGTGCATGGTCCCCGAAATATAGAGTTACGGGCACCATCCGAAAGATCACTCCGCGGTTCAGTGCGCCGTGCGCGTTGCACGCAATGTCCATAAGCTGCACGGATCCCTCAGCATGATGCAATAGAGGGTGATGACCACCTTAATATCCATTGATATTGCAGCGAATCCTGAAGGTACAACGACTCTTCCCGTGGTTGTTCAAACACAGGGCACAGAGTCGTTCATAAAATTGGTGAATAATCTCAAAGGAGATCCTATCTTGCACCGTTTGAAACGGACCCAGTCCATTTTGTAATTCGACGGTAGTTTCTCCACCAATTCCTTGGCAAGCATTGGGTTATTAAGGTGATCCGCTAGCTTAGCCGCCTCCAAGTGATCGCACAACTGCTTCACTGTTATTCCAAATTGCATGAAGGTTTCCAAGCGGTCGGCCCATGGCGCTTGTGCATTCCGCACTTTCGTGAGAAGGGTCTTCAGCAGTTTCTCTGGTCTGCCAAATATACGACGAAGGTCGTTGATGACATCCGGTATCAACTCCGGAAAGACTAAACGGCTCCGGACAGCTTCGAGAGCATCTCCTTGAAGACAATCTTGAGTCGTTTCAGATTATCTAAACCGCAGGCCTTAGTGGTATATTCAAAGCAACTTATGAACATTGACCACTTCTCTGCTTCACCCTTGAAGACAGGTAGGTTTTTCGATACGGCTTGGCGAGCTGCCAATTGTTCCTGGGATAATTTCACTGTATGCCGTTGTGGCCGATCTTGCGGTGGTGGTATAATTTCCCCCGGCCCATTCATCCTCCCATTCCGCACGATTCTTCCGAGTAGTTCACGGTCTTCGGAAGTACATCCGAAATCTTCTCCTGCGGGGTATTTTGAATTACCTTTTTCCTCAGGTGCATCATCCTTTTTGATTTCACCGTAGTCTTCACTATCCGCTATCGAGCAGGATAGTTTGGATTTCGCTCCATTTCTACCTTGATCCTGCTGCTTCAGCCAGAACTGGACCTTCTTATCGAACGATAATTCGTTGTCGTTCTTCAGCTTCTCCCCTCCAATAGCACCTTCTGTTTTTTCGGAAATACTCTTCGCAATTGCTTTCTTCGCATCTTGAAAATGCTCGTGCAGCTTCTTACGTTCGCTAGCAAATCTAGCTTCTTCTTTCAACTGCCTTTCCAACATCTCCCGTTCCGTACCTCCTTCAATTGACTATCTTGCTGCATCTGCTTTTCATGAAATTCTTTCTCCTTTCGACAACGTTTTTCTTGAAGGACACGCTCCATATCGAGAAGCTTTTCTCGAATGATCATCTCCTCCTCTAAGGCTTTTTCCATAGCACGTTGTTCGGCTTCTAACTTACGCAGTTCTTCGTTCAGACCTGCTGTTCCCTCAGGGATGGAGGGTTGGATCGATCCTTTTCACTCTTGGACTTCGAGCTCCCTTCTTGCTTGAACTCCTCTTTGTTAGCTTTGGGACTTGCAGTTCGTCGCTGCACTTGTCACAGCTCCAATCCGAATTTTTGATTGCTGCCGTAACTCCGATACACGAGAAATGCGCCCATGACTGGCAAGTGTCACACTGCACCATGTCGCAGATTTTGTTTGACTTACGGCACTTCATGCAGTCACCACACAGTCGAGTCCATCCTTTGAGGTTAAATTCTTTGATTTAATGTTCGGAATAATTTTAGGAAATTGTCTTCGGAATCACCGTCTACGTTTACAGCTGATCAAAGCTAAAATGAGTATTTATTACCAATATTTCAAATGTCAATTGAAGATTTGCTACTCACAATTTAGTTTCCTATCCGTTATCCTCTTGCGGACGTGTCTCGCTAGGTCGATACTGGCAATGTGCAAATACCTATTTTACATAATTCGAAATTAATTGTTCATAGGTAATAAGTTATTGAAATTATAAATAGTTTCCACTTATTGTATATAGGCGTAGGAATAAGGATATTTTAAGAGTAACTTACTATGAATTCACTATAGCAATCCTCAGACCAATGCTGTGTACTTTGCATATAGCCTAACCTGAATTTCAAGTCGTTCCTATTTTTTCACAATTTAGTTAGTTTTAAGTAGAAATCTTTATCAAATTCAATGCAACTTACTTGTATAGCAACGAATATAATAAATTCTTAATAAAGTAGTATTAAATATCGGATATAATGTAACTTTTCGACGTATTTTAATTTTGCGACATACTTCCACGTTCCTTGAATGCCTATCTATGCTTTGATTTGCTTTGGGTCTGCAAATATATCTTGCCTCTTCTTTGTTTGGAGTTATCAATTTCGCAGTCTCCCGAACCAACGTCAAACACTTCTGCAGGGATGTTGTGGTCAGCCCAGTGATGTTGATCGGAACAAGCCCATTGAATCGATTCAGTAGTTATGATTCTACGAGCCTGAACCCAAGACCCATAATTCATGAAAAGAAATTAGGAACATCTGAAGATGCTATATCGACCGACACATCCAGGGAAGTGTGTATCAAATAAGTGCTCTAATAGTTCTTCGTCAGAAGAAGTGTAGTCCCTATTTGGCTTGCGAATTTCGCCAAGTTGGAAATCCTTGGATCTTTTGGAGAATGTTATTTAACCTACTGGCTTCATTCAAATTTGAAACATTTTCACAAAGGTTTTTCCAGCCGGATCGTTGAGCTACGCCATTGCTCCGGTTAGCGCAGTAAGGGATCAATACTTTGATCCTCAATACTTAGGTGCTTCCCAGGCTCCGTTAGCGGCTAGATTCTTTTTAGACCCCCCCTAACCATTCATTCGAAGGCACATGAAGCCACGTCACACCGAGAATTAGGAGTCACATAAATGGTGGACTTTACCACTAGAATAGGCAATCCGTAGCCCGGAGCGGACACCACACAGCTATCACAGGTTCACATTGACTGTATGTCAAATCTCAATGTGACCGAAGAGCCTAACCTTACCTTCCGGTACTTGCTTCTTATCCGCCAATCAGCGGCAAATTCTTCCACGTCAAGGAAAGCTTCCGGTGATGTCATGGTGACCAAGGTGGCGAGTGGCGGTACGTGAGTCTGCTGCCCGAGCAGACGAAGTGTCAACCTCGTTTGTGAGATTGAAGCAGGGTGTTGCACTTTCGAATTTAAGGCTCCCCCAGACCTAAGCGATTTCATCGCCGCGACGGCGACAACTAGTCGCCGCGATTCTATAGTTGAGTCGCTGCAAGCAATGTTCTATTACGCTTCCATATCAACGGCGATAGAATCGCTGTCGCCAAGTGATAGAATCGCGTCGCGACTGTCGCATCGCGTGTGTTTGGTGGAACCTTTATACACAGATCCGTAGACTACGCTATCGCAACTTTGAAATTTCAGTATATTAACTATGATTTTTCTCTTCCACATGCGTCTTCGTATTTCATGACTAACATTATTATCAGCTGTTAGCAGGATCCAAGGTAGACGAATTCCTCGACCACCTCGAAGGTATCCCCGTCTATCGTAACACTGCTTCAATGGCAGGCCCTGTCACGCTCGGTTCCGCCCACAAGCATGTATTTTGTCTTTGACGCATTCACCACCAGTCCATCTTTTGTTGCTTCACGTTTCAGGCGGGTGTACAGTTCTGCCACCTTTGCAAATGTTCGGCCGACAATGTCCATGTCATCCGCGAAACAAATAAATTGACTGGATCTGTTGAAAATCGTACCCCGGCTGTTACACCCGGCTCTCCGCATGACACCTTCAAGCGCAATGTTGAACAACAGGCACGAAAGTCCATCACCTTGTCTTAGTCCCCGGCGCGATTCGAACGAACTGGAGTGTTCGCCCGAAATCTTCACACAGTTTTGCACACCATCCACCGTTGCTTTGATCAGTCTGGTAAGCTTCCCAGGAAAGCTGTTCTCGACCATAGATTTCCATAGCTCTACGCGGTCTGTACTGTCGTATGCCGCCTTGAAATCAACGAACAGATGGTTCGTTGGGACCTGGTATTCACGGCATTTTTGAAGGATTTGCCGTACAGTAAAGTTCTGGTCCGTTGTCGAAAGGCCGTCAACGAAGCCGGCTTGATAACTTCCCACGAACTCATTCACTAATGGTGACAGACGACGGAAGATGATCTAAGATATCACTTTGTAGGTGGCATTAAGGATGGTGATCGCTCGAAAGTTCTCACACTCCAGCTTGTCGCCTTTCTTGTAGATGGGGCATATAACCCCTTCCTTCCACTCCTCCGGTAGCTGTTCGGGTTCCTAGATTCTGACTATCAGTTTGTGCAGGCAGGTGGTCAGCTTTTCCGGGCCCATCTTGATGAGCTCAGCTCCGATACCATCCTTACCAGCTGCTTTATTGGTCTTTAGCTGTTGAATGGCATCCTTAACTTCCCTCAAGGTGGGGGCTGGTTGGCTTCCATCGTCCGCTGAACTGACGTAGTCATCTCCTAAGCTGCCTTGACTTTCACTGCCTGTACTCTCAGCGCCTTTCAAATGTTCCTCGTAGTGCTGCTTCCACCTTTCGACCACCACACGTTCGTCCTTCAAGATGCTCCCATCCTTATCCCGGCACATTTCGGCTCGCGGCACGAAGCCTTTGCGGGATGCGTTCAGCTTCTGATAGAACTTGCGTGTTTCTTGAGAACGACACAGCTGTTCCATCTCCTCGCACCCCGCTTCTTCCAGACGGCGTTTCTTCTCCTGAAAAAGGCGGGTCTGCTGTCTCCGCTTCCGTCTATAACGTTCCACGTTCTGCCGGGTACCTTGCTGCCGTCCTTCTCCTCCAGAATCTGTCTGCACTCTTCGTCGAACCAATCGTTCCGTCGACTTCGTCCCACATACCCGACGTTGTTCTCTGCTGCGTCGTTAATGTCTGCTTTGACTGTATTCCAGCAGTCCTCAAGAGGGGCCCCATCGAGCTCACCCTCTTCCGGAAACGCTGCCTCGAGATGCTGCGCGTACTCAGTGGCGACATCAGGTTGCTTCAGTCGCTCTAGGTCGTACCGCGGCGGTCGTCGGTACCGAACATTGTTGATGACGGATAGTTTTGGGTGCAGTTTAACCATCACCAGATAGTGGTCAGAGTCGATGTTAGCGCCACGATATGTCCTGACGTCGATAATGTCGGAGAAGTGCCGTCCATCAATCAGAACGTGGTCGATTTGTGATTCTGTCTGCAGTGGTGATCTCCAGGTGTACCGATACGAAAGGCTGTGTTGGAAGTAGGTGCTGCGAATGGCCATATTCTTGGAGGCAGCGAAATCAATTAGTCGTAGGCCGTTTTCGTTCGTCAGCCGGTGAGCGCTGAACTTCCCAATAGTCGGTCTAAACTCCTCCTCTTGGCCAACCTGAGCGTTCAAATCTCCTATGATGATTTTGACGTCGTGGCTTGGGCAGCTGTCGTACTCAAGTTCCAGCTGCGCGTAGAATGCGACCTTATCATCATCAGTGCTTCCGTAGTGGACGTTGATTATGCTGAAGTTGAAGAACCGGCATTTGATCCTCAACATGCACATTCTGATAAGAAAATTATTTTGAGCTTTTTAGTGGAATGTTTTCACCTGTCATAAAGACGAGTTTAAACAATCCCATTGAATTCCACCACTTAATTGTATCTTGACAGATACGTATTTCGACCTCAACAGTAAGGCCGTCTTCAGTGTCTCGTACTTGACTTGACTTGACTCGACGAACTAAGTCGAGTCAAGTACGAGACACTGAAGACGGCCTTACTGTTGAGGTCGAAATACGTATCTGTCAAGATACAATTAAGTGGTGGAATTCAATGGGATTGTTTAAACTCGTCTTATGACAGATGCACATTCTTTCATTGATCGGCCACCACCCGATCACGCACCTTTGCATATCGCCCATCACTATGAAAGCTGCTCCCAGCTCGTGTGTGTTGCCGCAGCTCTGGTAGATGGTATGATTACCTCTAAACGTTCGCACCATTGATCCCTTCCAACAAACCTCCTGCAGCGCTACGATGCCAAATCTACAATCCTTGAGCACATCGGCGAGTATGCGTGTGCTCCCGATGAAGTTGAGAGATTTGCAGTTCCACGAACCGAGTTTCCAATCGCTAGTCCCTTTTCGTCGCAGTGGTCTTCGCCGATGGTTCCGGTCCGTACTCTCTTGTTGATTGTTCGTTGCGTATGTTTTTTAAAAGGCTGGCTTGCAGGGCCTGACACGAAACCCCCTAAATTTCCGGAAGACCATTCCTCCTTATTCCCGGTGGACCATGGTGCACAGTTTCACTTAGAGTCCCTCGCTGGCACTCGGACGATGATCAGCCGCCCCTAACATGGAGAACAGACGCTGTTGTGAGCCGATCTTGACATGGAGAACAGACGCTCAGTAAGATTTGCATCTCCGGAGAGGAGCAACGCCCCCCCCTTCCCTGTCAGCATACGACCATAGTTCCCACCAAGGTTGGTTACCCGATCTTCCCTAAGGTTGCTCGTATCCCGGCCAGCACCACGGGGAGGTAGGGATAGGAGTTGCTGGGTAAGAGGCTAAGGACCGCAAGATGGGGTCTATTTTATTCCTTCAGGTACGCGAAGTACCAAGGTTGATTTCAAAGCAGGAAGAAAATAAAATACGAGAATGGCAAAAAAATGATATAACAGAACATCACCTTCATCCAGTGCTGCCGAATATTTACAACCCTGGTACACACCCCGCAACTCTCCTGGCTCCTCCTCTAGTCCTGAGCTCCTCCTCGCCGAACAATTATTCCTGGCCCAATCCGTTGCCCGTACAAATGGCCTCTATTCGACATTTGCACAGCACCCTCTGTAGACCAGCTCGTGAAGGTTCTGACGATCCAAAACTCCTCATGAAATCCTGCTGACCAGCCAGTATCCTACCGAACGTTCCAACCAAGGAGCTAGACTTTACTAAGGTGGAGCAGATCAGCGCTGCGTGCCACTAGTTCTCTCTTTTACTCTCCCGCTGATCTTATGCAACGCAAATAGTGACGTCACTATTTGCGTTGCATAAGAACATCGGAGAGAGAAAGAGACAACTAGTGGAACGCTGCGCTGATCTGCGCCACCTTAGTAAAGACTAGCTCTTTGCGTTCCAACCTCTTGATGAATTCCGTCCGGCGCTACCCAAAACTTACGTGGCTAATCGCGTGTAGTTTAGCATTGCACCCAAGGTCGCGATTAGGAGATCCGGCGTGCAGAGGAACGGGGCTATAATAACCAAGGAACCATTTTTTTTGGTTGTTCATGCAAACCAAGCGACAAAAGAGAACCAACGACAAAGCTTTGTTATTGTCGGATAAATAATGACAAAGATCCGTACATTTTTATCAGCAACAAAAAAGAACTTTGTTTTTTTTTTTGCTATCGTAGTTACTGCTTTTATGTAAATTTTCGTGAATCTAACTCTGATTACCAAAATAGCATAGTATTCTCAGAAATATCAGAGTATGCAACGCAAATGATTCTGGTCATATTGTGTTCGAGGTTCGTTTGCCAGTAACAAGCTTCGTTGATGACAAACGCATTGTTAGGGCTTTGTGGACGACATCGACAACATTGGAATTGATCACATCACCCAAGACCGACTATTATGGAGCTCTACAATACGCCAGGCATAGGTGTATCGACGCTGTAGATATCCAGGTAAGTTGGTAATCTGCACAAAAAGTACTTCCAAAAAATACCAGAAGACAGATGATACATCTGCGTTTTTATTGCCTTTGAAACTGTATTTCTCGCTTAACTTTTCAAAAGGACCTAAGTAACATTTTTTTCATGAATTAATTTGAATAGCGCAATCAACAGAACAACATGAAAGCTTTTGATTGCAGCACTCAAATTAATTCATGAAAAAAATGTTACTTAGGTCCTTTTGAAAAGTTAAGCGAGATTTGAACTTATTTATCATGGTGTAGAAGCAAATATGGTTTCCTGGAGTTCCTACTCATGTTTATTGTTTATCAATAACATAATAATTGCAAGAGCATGGCAGGAATCATTATTCTTCATTTTAACGTTGGAACCGTTGGAACCACTAAAACGGTGAAAAAGTTTAAGCAATCATTGCTGGATGTATTCATTAGTGCATGCAGGGGAGCATAATGTTAACAACGGACAACCTCTTATCAACGTTATCATCCAGCTTCCGCGAAACAGGGGGTGACAAAACCATGAATCATTTTCAAGATTGTCTGTAAGCGTAAACCGGTTTGAACAGACAAAGACAAACAGATGATCATTCATCAAATCATGTGAATCGTTTTAGCTGCCATCCAATTGATCATCGTTATTTTCAGTGCATAATCATATCTAAGAGAATTTTATGCATACAAATTACGATTTGAACAATATAATTTTGATTTTATTTTGTACAAGCGACCCATCGAACTTAGACTCGCGCAGAATTAATTAATTTTATGTTCACAATTTAGGTTTTGAAATTTGCGTTGCGATTTGATTTCGTTTGGCAGAGCTAACGACAAAACTCTTTTTTTTCTCATGACGAATATAGATAGTGGAATATATAGATGAGCGAAGATAAATCCTCTGTCTCCAAACGAACTGTCAAACGCAGGGATGCCAGATACAATTTTCATAAGTCTGTATCATTCTTAGTAAAATGTCTGTATTTGTCTGTATGGAGCTTACACTGCCAAAAATATCTGTATAAAATATATGTGTCGCCGTTATACATTTTTGCAATAGCTCCACCCTAATATAATCGATATGGAACCACACATAAATTAAATAATTGCTAATTTGAGACCACACATAAAGTTTATTTGGATATATATTTTATATGTAGTTCGTGTGGAGAATGTTTATGTGTGCGCTGATATACATCATAAGTTAAATCTATGGATTTTTGCCAATAAATATGTGTGGATTTTTAGTAGTGTAGAAGATACATAACAGGAATTAGAACAGGAATTATTACATAACAGGGATTAGAAATTATTAAATAATCATGCACTTTCGCCAACGTAGAATATCGAGGTTTCAATAATCCAAAAGTCGGTGTAAGGCTTACTCAAGTCAAGTACGAGATTCTGAAGGCAAGTAAGGTTGCTGTAGAGGTCGAAATACGTATTTTAGAAGTTACTGCAAAGCTACAATTTAGTGGTGAAATTAAAAGGGGTAATACTATTTCGTCTTATGACAAGTGAAGATATTAAACTACACAGCTCTGAATAATGTTCTTGCTTATCAATATGTACCGTTTTGACTCCAATCACGAACGTGACTCATATTCTGAACACTGGCGTTTTAGCGCCCTCAAACTAAAGGATCAAGATTACAAACGAATTCAAGATCCAATGATGAAAAATACACGAATAAAGCCAAAATGGCAATTTGAACGCGAGTGTTTGGAATATGAGTCATGTTTGCAATTTGAGTCAAAACGGGTAGTTACCTTAGCATAAATTGATCATATTCACGCTATTTTCTAACTGAAAATCCGTCAGGAAGCTCAAAAGAGTTTGGTTCCGAGGAGAGGCATGGAAGGAATACCGTTTGAAAACCCAAAGAACTGAACGGACATCTTTTGGATTCACAAACGGAGAACGTTTGGTCTTTCGAACTTCTTTAGGCCTACGAACTATTTTTGCGTTTTTTGAACAAAATTCTTTTGGCATTTTAGGCTTCGGAATCACAAAAGGATATCTCTTGTACAGAGAAAGAAAAAAAAATCCCATTTAGAAGCCCAGCTGGCTCCACTCGGAATTCTAAAAGTATTCCTTTCGAAAGTCTAAAAGGAATCCCTTTGAAAGTAAAATCCAAGATAATTTCGCTCAGGAGCCCAACAAGGTTTCGTTCGGAAATCCAAATTAATTCTGTTTTGGAAGCCCAAAAGAATTTCAATTCCTTTCAGAATTCCAAATAATTTCATTCGGAAAACATGAGAACGGCCTTGTTTTAGGTTTACGAACCGATTTTGTTGGTTTTCTAAACGGAGATCTTTTTAGGTTTCGGAAGGAACTCTTCTAGGTTTTAGAATCGATTTCTTTTGCGCTTCCTAACAAAATTCTTTTATGGCTTCGGTAGTAAATCCCATAGATATTCTAATCGGGATCATTTGTCCAGAAACAGAAAAAGACTCCGTTCAGCCCAGAACGCTTCAATCGAAATTTCAAAAGTATTTCTTTCGAAAGTCCAGAAGGATTCCGTTCGGAAAACTTAAAGTTTTCCGTTCGGAATTTTAGAATGATTTTGTTCAGAATCCAAAAGGATTTTTTTAGAAATGAAAGTGAAATGTAGTCATTAGTTTCAAAAGCCCAACAGAAACTCGAAGGGATTTCGTTAGTAAACCTAGAAGGATTACGTTCGGAAATTCACATAATTTTGTACGGAAATCCGTATGAACGGATATCTTCTATCGGACTTCTGGTATCTTTTTAGGTTTCCGAAAAGAATAAAAGATTCTCTTGAAAGAATTGTTTTAAATTCTAAAAGGATTCTGTTTGGAACTCAAAAGGGATCCCATTAAGAAGCCTAAAAGGCTCCGCTCAAAATTCCAGAATGATACTGTTCGGAAACCTTATAGAATTCCGTACGAAATTTCCACAACGATTTTGTTTGAATTCCCCAAAATGGTTTAATTAGAAAGCTCAACAGGATTCTGTATTGCAGCCCAAAATTTTCAAAAACTAAATGTCTGTAAAAGTCTGTAACTTCAATCGAAAGTCTGTATAATGTCTGTAATCTGTATGATGTCTGTATGCAAGACCAAATGTCTGTATAAATACAGACATGTCTGTATGTCTGGCATCCCTGGTCAAACGTGTCTCCAAATGAGCATGACGTCACGATTTCAATAAGGCATTTTATGAGACAGATCGAAACAGCTGTTTTTCTCGTGTTTACCTACTTTGACAATTAGTGGGAGCCCGTTTGTTTGGTAATTTCGCGCCGAACATTCCGATGGGTCCCATCATCAATTCTGCCTGATTTTCTTTTCGTCTACCAGGGTTTTAGAACATAGTTCTTCATAAGATTCTTAAAATGTATCGTTAGATAATTCATACCATTGCATTCTAAGCAGGAAATGCTGAAGAAAACACGAATGAAAAGTAAAACGTTACAAACATTATTTTGTGTTCGGACCTAACGGAATGTTCACGCAGAATCATACCAAAACAAAACATTAGAAGTAAATAAACGGGCCACCGCGAAACGTCTCATAAAATGCCTTATGAAAATGTTAAGGGCTGTGACGTCATATGAGCGTGTGCACGGTCAAAAAAACTGACTCAGCCATGCTTTCGCTCATCTATAGATTCTACTATCTATAATGCCGAATAATTTTTTACTCGTAAAGGAGCCCCGTCCCCTACCATTCTAGAGCAAGGAGGGAACTCGGTCAATAACAGAAATATTTCTTGTTTTCAAAAACCTCCACATGACAGATTTGATTCGCTGCAAGCAATGTACTATTTACACGGTTAGAAAAAAGTACCTAATATTAGGTACTTTTCATTCAGATCGGGGGTTCAGTGTGGGAACCCAAAATTAAGTAATTTTTTCTTGGAATTAAATAAAATTCACTTAATATTAAGTAAAATATACTTAATTTTAAATAGAAACTAACCAAAAGTTAGGTAAATTTCACTCAACTTTTGTAAACATGAGATTACTCAACGTTGGGTTCCCACACTTTAATGCCCTTGTTGAGTGGTTTTGCTCTTCATTTTATGAAAACAAAGGGAAGAGGGAGGGAGATGCAAGAGAAAAAAAGTACCTAAAATTAGGTACATTTTTCTAACCGTGTACGCTTCCATATTAAGGGTCTGTTCACAAATTACGTAACGCAAAAATCCGAGTTTTTGACCCCCTCCCTCCCCCTCGTAACAAAAAGTAACATGTTTGGAACCCCTCCCTCCCCCATAAAACGCGTAACTGTGAAAAATTTAAAGGCACATTTTTTTTCTTCTCTAGAGCATATGAAGCATGTGGGTTTTGTAATTTTTTGAACACTGTTAGAAAGACGCCACATAATGAAAAAGCAAGGATAACAAGAATGCAGCTAGTAGAAACGAAAATATAATTTGCGATCATGGCCATTTAAATAGTTTAGCATCGGAACTGTTCTGTCAAGAAATACAATATTCGCTTGGTATTTTAACGCATATCAGTCCCACTATGTGCTTGATTTCGATAATGACTAATATACGTTAACGATATAATTTGTAAATTGAACTGCCTAAGCTAAAACGCAATTGCTTACAATGAAAACCCTCTTGCCTCTATTAACTTAAACTTGGTTTGTTAGATCTAATCATAAAATACGTGAGACAAAACAATTTTTGAGCAAAACTGGCTATCTATCAGAATAAAAAAATACAAATGTCAGTCATACTCCAATCAGTGATTAAAAAAAACAACATTCAAATAAATTTTTATTCGCGTTATGTGTAACATTTGGTAATACCCACCCCTCCCCCACCTTTTAGTGTAACAAAGTATATCGCAAGTTGGACCTCCCCCTCTCCCCAAAAGCGTTACGTAATTTGTGAACAGACCCTAACGGCGACAGAATCGCTGTCGCCAAGCGATAGAATTGCGTCGCGACTGTCGCATTGCGCGTATTTGGGGGAACCTGAATACAGCACCAATTTTATCATTTTTTGTCAACATGCGTGCTCACTGCTGAAAAAAGTCACAAAAATAAGAAACAAATTAAATTGCTTTTCATTGCTTTGTTTTTTTATGGGATGAATATCGGAGCCATGAGATGAATTCCAGGAGCAGTTCCCCTAGAAAAAAGAAGAAGATTCGCAAAAATAATTTCCTTGCGAAAGTTTTTTTTTTTTAATTCCATAACAGATGAAGTTTCTTATGAGTTTAATTGTCTACGTATCCATGATTATGTTATCTTTTCGCACATTTTTATCGAAGTTTTGATGAGTTTTTTTTCTTTTTAGATATCCTGATAAGAAATGAGGAAGCGTATAAGAAAAGTGGAATTTTTCCTAAGATAAAGAAATATTTATTCAGAGTAAATAAATATAATTCGAAGTGCATATTGCGTCACATAGTTAATGGCCTCATTGCAGAACATTTTTATTATCTTCAAATAAATTCTGCAAAACGTATCACCTCATATCTCCAGAGTTTGGTCGAATGCTTCATTTGTCGCCAAGTCACTTGTTGGAGATTATGGACCTGTTTTCATCTGCCTATATAAACGTACGGGATCTCGCATCCCATAGCTACTCGTCATCGAAACTTCAGCCTGCAACAAGATGTTGGCGATCGTACTTGGAGTATTCGAGCTGCCGGGTTTACTTCTGAAAGGAAACCAATCAGCAGGAAAACGTATCGCCGTATCCGACAGTCCCCAAAGCTGTGATGGATCTCAGATTTTCTCAAACTGTGGCAGCTGCGATGCCGTCAATGTATGTTTAGGCGACACGATGGATTGGCGCTACTGTCCGTACATTAATCCAGAAAAACCGTTCTGTAACAACGGAGAATGCTCGGCTACTCCGAGCTATGGTGAAGATTGTCCTCGTAGCCTTTATTGCAATGGCGAAGGGTATTATCCAGGTAAGACCTCGTTGCCAATTATTTCAGATTTTAGTTGCCCAAGTATGATCGGAACTGTTCTTAACAGATGCCAAGGCTTGCGACATTTATCATTTCTGTGAGAGTAAGTACCAGATGTCGTTGGTGTACAAGTGCCCGAACAACTACGTTTTCAATCCGGAAACAAACTTCTGCAAGCGAAAACAAAAGGAGGAAGACTGCATGAAGGTGACATGCAATGTCGACGAAATATTCTCCCGCTACGGAACCAGCAAGCGCTTCTTTGGATATTGTAGATTCTACAATATGGGACCGTATTCCTACGAAGTCGAAATCCACAAGTGCCCTGAAGGAACGTTATTCAACGGAAAGACATGCTCCTTCGAGTGCCCTGCCGAGGGACGGTTCCCGAATGTGGCTGACACCAGAGGCTACTATGAATGTTACTTTTCTGCAAACGATACATTGAGTGCCGTCTACCAGCAATGTCCATCGGGAAAGGTTTATGAGGAGAAGCGGGGTTCATGTGTTCAGGATGTGCAAACAACAGTGACTACCCCAATTGGTTTGTTATTCGTGTAATTTTATTGGTTTTGTTATTAATTTGGATGTCATATTTTCAGGTCTTAGCTCAACTCCTGGATATACACCAGCCTGAATATGTGCTATGTCTATGTGGGGATTGAAAGAGCTGAAATACAAAAATATTTCCTCCGAGGAATACCGATTAATAAAACGAAATATGTATGTGTATTTGGTTTATTTACATTGAGATCACCATGATAAGGTATATGGAGCCCCATACAAAAATTGTGGCTTTATAATATTTCCAACTGAAGCGTGCCCTTTCAGTAAACATGCATATTAAAATATGAATCCACTTAGCGGTGACGATACCTTTCTCGATTCAATCGTGTGGTTTAGTTTGGCCTTATGTAGCGTACACACGCTGAACCACATTGGAGCAACTTTCACTCCGCCCCCCAAGAACATGCTTCGATTCCTGCTTTGTTTGACCGTGTGTGAATTTGCTCGAAAAACCATTCGACAGTTGGCGGCTCGGAGTAAAAAATCAAAACGGTTTGATTTTGGTTTTAGCTTTCGGAGGCGGAGTCAAGGTTCGCCAAACATGTTTGAGCATTTGTAGAGAAGTCGCACAAACCCCCGTATATTTTTTGATGGTTGGTGTTTCAGTTGGCGCTGCGGTTGTCATGTTGATCAAATAAATTAAGTGTTCGCACCACAGTTGGTAGAGCATGGTGGATGCTTGACTAAACGAGAGGTGGAGTCAATGTTAGTCAAACTGCTTGAGTGGTGTGTACGCTGCATAATGTGTCACATATCATAAATAGTTGTCACGGTGCCCCGGTAGACCGTTATTATAAAATAAAAATGTCCATCAAAACCAAGTACAGGGCTCGATTCCTGTGGTAATTCTGCACCTCTGGACCAATTTTTTAAAAAATCCCTAGGAGGAATCTCGAGAAATATTGATTTGAAGTTTTTAATTAAGAAATTTCAAAAAAAATCTATATTTTAATTCAATAATATCCACAAAATACCTTCAAAGCCGTCGAAAGCGGTCCAAGTTGTTTTCAACCAGTTTGCATTTGTTGATTTATTACAATTATAAATTTTTACAACTGATTAAGCTCAACAAACTGACTTAGGTATGTTTTTTGTATGGCTTGAAGCCGTCTATCTTCAAGTAAAGCCTGTCCACGTTAAATTTCGGACACACATCATACAATGCGATTTTTTTTTAATTTTCAGCATATAGAATGAGATCTCGAGAACCAAGGAAAAATGCACAAGAGAAAGAAAAAAAATTACAAGCTTTGTGCATATTCTTTTAGGGTTTTCGGTTACGACGAAGATAAAATATTCAATTTTTGAACTTTTAAAAACACTTTAATAGAGAAACAAAATGAACCTTTGCTTATCTCCGTCACTACACATCTAGTTCGGAATTGTTAATACGATTTTAAAGTTGCTCAAGAAGCGCCATGTTGAGTTAATTTATGGGTGAACCATTGAACCAAGTACAGATGAGGTATCAACAAATTGCATAGAGTTCACTAGAATCCCGATTTTTCGGATTACGTCATTACTCTGCTTAAACATTAACAATTTTCTAATTAATATTTCAATCAGCAAGTTCTGAATGATTTCAAAAAAGTGTACGCAAGATACAGCTCTTTGAAACTCGAGCATGGTTTTGAGGCAGCAATTGATGGCTTTGCTAGCAGCTGGGAAAAGCCGCAGCTTCCATTCACGTCAAAGTACCATATCTTGAATTATCATTTCTCAGAGTTCTGTAGAGGCACAGGAATAGGTTTTGGCTATACATATCAAACATGCTTTTTCTAGTCCGTTGATTAGAACTTTGACGAGATTCGGCATCAAAGATCGGTTAATATGTGCTGTGATCGAGTATAACAGCTTCTAACTACTTACTATCATTCTACACGAACTTTGGTCTTACTTCTCTCCATTATAAACATAAACACTAAATTCACATTGATGTTTACCTTTCATTCTATTAAACATTGACAGCAACACTGAACAGCA
The DNA here is from genome assembly GCF_024139115.2 of Armigeres subalbatus. NCBI lineage: Eukaryota > Metazoa > Arthropoda > Insecta > Diptera > Culicidae > Armigeres > Armigeres subalbatus. The sequence continues at coordinate 291,649,689 of NC_085140.1, read as the reverse complement.
ATACTGAACTCGAGCAAGTTAGCTATATAAAAACATTCTTAAGTCAGTTTGGTAAGATAGGTCAATTGTAAATATTTATAGTTCTAATAACGGCAACGCGTGCTTAGAACAATCTTTGGCGTTGTGCAAAAGAATGGTGTGTGGCGGCGAAGGATGAAACAAGAGCCCGCCCAGCTCTACGGCGAACACAGTACCCATAAGGTAGCTAAAGCTGGAAGGGTGCGATGGGCAGGGCATATTTCAAGAATGCCGGACAGCTACCCTGCAAAGCTGGTGGTTACTTCCGACCGGCAGGTACAAGAAGAATTGAAGGACATCTACTAGGTGGATTAATCAGGGTTTTTGGTGATATTTTTGGATTCTTATATGGATTCTTTTGAAATTTCTTAACTAAAAACTTCAAATCAAAATTTCTCGAGATTCCTCCTAGGGATTTTTTTAAAAATGGGTCCAGAGATGCAGAATTACCACAGGAATCGAGCCCTGTACTTGGTTTTGATGGACATTTTTATTTTATAATAACGGTCTACCGGGGCACCGTGGTTGTCTCTCTATTGTACACCCAACCCTCTTTTTACGGCAGTTTTTTATACGTCACTTCGTTTTACGGCCTACTTTTTAAGGCACGTGACGTAAAAAGAATTTGAAACATTATTGACACCCAAAAGTAAAGCCTATTAGAAGGCACTCTTAGAAACCCAAAGAACAAAGTAGATGCTTTGTATATTCATCATTTGCCTTCAACAATTGTTCCGTTCAAGTTCATCCAAGAATTTCCTGGAGTCTACAAACGTAACCTGAGGTCTACAAGCGTAGCGAAAGAGCTGTTATCTCTCGTAAAAAATGGTTTATGCCCTTTTTCATATATTAAACCAAATTCCGTTCCAGGTCATACAAGAATTCCCTGGAATATAGGTCTTGAAGTTTACCCGCGTAACCGAAGAACTGTTATCTCTTTTTTAAATGGTTCATGCTCTATATGATTTATTAAACCAAACTCAATATGCCTTAAGCAGCCGTTCCTTTCCTGGTAATCTAAGAATTTCCTAGACTCTTCAGCCGCGGTTTCATCCCAAATATGTCCTCCGAGTATTTGTCTTTCACTTGCGTCTCCAAATTGTCCTGGAGTTTGAATCAAATGGTCTACCAAATCAACCAAGGCTTCCATGATGTTTCCAGCCACGGTAACCACCTATTTATGTCCTCCAAGTATTTGTCTTTCGCTCGCGTCTTAAATCCAGGCATATGAGTTGATCTAAGATCTCCAAATCGTCCTGAAGTTTGAATCAAATGTTCTGCCGAATCAACCAAGGCATTCATGATGTCCCCAGCCGCGGTATCAACTCAATTATATCCTCCGAGTATTTGTCTTTCACTTGGGTCTCAAATCCAGACAAATGAGATGTAGTGAAATCTCCAAATCGTCCTGCAGTTTGAATCAAATGGTCTGCCGAATCAACCAAGGCTTGCATGATGTCCATAGCTGCGGTAATAACTCAATTATGTCCTCCGAGTATTTGTCTTTCATTTCGTCTCAAATCCAGACATATGAGATGTAGTAAGATCTCCAAATCGCCCTGGAGTTTGAATCAAATGTTCTGTCGAATCAACCGAGGCTTTCATGATGTTTCCAACCACGGTAACCACCTATTTATGTCCTCCAAGTATTTGTCTTTCGCTCGCGTCTCAAATCCAGGCATATGAAATGTTATAAAATCTCCAAATCGTCCTGGAGTTTGTATCAAATGTTCTGCCGAATCAACCAAGGCTTTAATTATGTCTCCAGCTGCGGTATCAACCCATTTATGTTCTCTGAGTATTTGTCGTTCACTTGCGTCTCAAATGTAGGTATATGAGTTGTTCTAAGATCTCCAAATCATCCTGGAGTTCGAATCAAATGATCTGCCGAATCAACCAAGGCTTTCATGATATCCCCAGCCGCGGTATCAACACAATTATGTCTTCCGAGTATTTGTCTTGCGTATTTCACTTGCGTCTAAAATCCAGACATATGAGATGTAGTACGATTTCCAAATCGATCTGGAGTTTGAATCAAATGGTCTGCCGGCTCAACCAAGGCTTCCATGATATCCCCAGCCGCAGTAATAACCCAATTATGTCCTCCGAGTATTTGTCGTTCGCTGGCTTCCCAAATATACGCATATGAAATATTCTAAGATGTCTAAATCGTCCTGGAGTTTGAATCAAATGTTCTGCCGAATCAACCAAGGCATTCATGTTGTCTCCAGCCGCGGTATCAACCCAATTATGTCCTCCGAGTATTTGTTGTTCACTAGCGTAGCTCAAATGTAGGCATATGAGTTGTTCTAAGATCTCCAAATTGTCCTGGAGTTTGAATCAAATGGTCTACCGAATCAACCAAGGCTTCCATGATGTGCCCAGCCGCGGTATCAACCCAATTATGTCCTTCGAGTCCTTCGAGTATTCACTTGCGTCTCAAATCCAGACATATGAGATGTTGCACATTGTCCTGGAGTTTGAATCAAATGGTCTACCGAATCAACAATGGCTTCCATGATGTCTCCAGCCGCGGTATCTACCCAATTATGTCCTTCGAATATTTTTCTTTCACTTGCGTCTTAAATCCAGACATATTAGATGTTTTAGGATCTCTAAATTGTCCAGGAGTTTGAATTAAATGGTCCACCGGATCAACCAAGGCTTCCATGATGTCCCATGCCGTGGTATCAGCTCAATTATGTTTCCAGGGTATTTGTCTTTCACTTGCGTTTCAATTCCAGGCATATGAGTTGTTTTAAGATCTCCAAATTGCCCTGGAGCTTGAATCAAATGGTTTGCCGAATCAACCAAGGCCTTCATTATGTTTCCAGCCGCGGTAACAACTCGAGCAGCATAAGTCAGACAAACATCCCAAGGAACATTTTTAGGTATATAACGGTCTTGAAAACCATTATTTGCTCTACATGACTACGGAAAAATCAGCATAAAACTAAATTGTTTGTAGGCATGGTTGTAGCAATTTGATTGTGACTAAATTCGGTCGATTTATATGGGCCATGCCCTTTTTGATCCATAGAACCAAAGTGAATACGGCTTAAACTATTGTTCCATTGCAGATCATTCATGAATATCATCCATCCCTGAAATATAAGCTTTACGGTCAACACGCGTAACTAAAAGGCTGTTATCTCTTTAAAAAAAACTTGCTCATACCCGTTTTGATCCATAGGGCTAAATTGGATACCTCTTCAACTATTGTTCCATTCCAGTTAATTTAAGAAAGTCATGGAGTACAGGTCTTTAAGTCTCCAGTATTATTATTCTTAAATATTTATTTTTGAATTTTTAAATTCCAGGACAACTTTGAGATCTTATAACACCTCATATTCCTTGATTTGAGACGAGTGAAAGACAAACACTCGGGGAATGTAATTGAATTGATACCGCGAGTGAAGAAATCATGGAAGCTTTGGTTGATTTGGTAGACAACTTGATTCAAACTCCAGGACAATTTGAAGATCTTACAACATCTTACATGCTAAAATTTGTGACTCAAGTGAAAGACTAATTCTCAGATGACAAAATTCGGGTGACACCGCGGTTAGGGAACCATGGATACCTTGGATGATTCATTAGCCCATTTGAATCAAACTCTCAAAAAATCAAAATGTCTTGTTTTAAAACGCAAGTGAAAAAAAATACTCAGAGAACTTCAATTATGATACCATGGCTTAGGACATCATGAAGGCTTTGATTGATTCGATAGTCCATTTTATTTAAACTCCAAGACAATTTGGAGATTTTAGAACATCTCATATACCTGTATTTGAGACGTTAATAAAAGACCAATGTTCAGAAGACAAACTTGGGTTGACACCGCGGCTGGCGACATCGTGAAAGCCTTGTTTGATTTGGTAGACAATTTAATTCAAACTCCAAAACAATTTGTAGATCTTTAAAGTGACACGGGAAGCACAAACAATCATCAAATCGTCATCATTTCATCATTGAATGCTTAATTTTTTTTCTACAACAAATATGGTTTTGAAAAAGTATCACTGGCGCGTGCTTACTCGCAATCTACATGCTGATACATTTACAGTTACATCAAACAACTGAATACCGAAATACACCGCTCCAAAATTACGAGGTGGCAATGCTAGAAAGAGACAAAAGATAGGAAAAATAACACGGTGTTTAGTGCCTCCTGAGTCACCTTAAACATATCATATGCCTGGATATGAGACGTAAGTGAAAGAAAACTAATCGAATGACACAATTGGGTTGATACCGCGGCTGGGGGCATGATGGAAGCCTCGGTTAATTCATTACACCATTTGATTAAAACTCCAGGACAATTTGGATATCTTACAACACCGCATATGTCTTGTTTTGAGACGCAAGTGAAATACAAATCCTCGGAGGACATAATTGAGTTGATACCACGGCTTGGGACATCATGAAGGCTTTGGTTGATTCGATAGACCATTTGATTTAAACTCCAGGACAATTTGGAGTTCTTACAACATCTGATATGCCTGTATTTGAGACGTAAGTGAAAGACTAATACTCATGAGACAAAATTGGGTTGACACCGCGGCTGGGGACATCGTGGAACCCTTGGTTGATTCGATAGACCATTTGATTCAAACTCCAGGACAATTTGAAGATCTTATAACATCTCATATGCCTGGATTTGGAGAGATCTTCCAATACCTTATGTAAGACGCAAGTGAATGTATTTGAAAGTATCCTAACGATCAATAAATTAAGTGAAATACTAGAAATTTTAGCAACATTTTTTTTACGTCACATTCGGTTTACGTCCCCCCAATAAGTGACGTAAAAAGAGGGTTGAGTGTATACCACATCCCAAGACAACCGTGGGTATGCAGAGATATACACGGTCTCTAGTAGCAACGAAAGTCGAAATAACAATACTCCTTTCCTATTTAACCGTAATGACGTGGCCGGCATTGTTATTGACTTAAAATATGTGAGCTTCTGAAACGTGTACATTGAGAATGGATATCAAATCAAATGGTTCTTTGTGAAATTTCACAAGCTCCAGACAATCACTGAGTTGCAACTACGAATTGTGCGGTCATAATGCTCATGCTCATGCTCATGTCCAATTACATTATACCAGCTCGAATGATGGCGTAGTTGACTGCTCCTATCTGATTATTAGGAACAAGGTTTGCCACGGATTAAATCGGTCTGGTTCACGAGAAGTATTTTGCATAGCACATGCTTGGTGACAAGACATGCTGATAACAATCTAAATATTGTCGATGAATAACCTTAATTTGCACCATGAGAACCACCCTCAAGCCAACGGGTGTTATCATGACATAGCAATACAAGTGATTTGTAGCTAATTCCTTTTCTGTACAAAAAGCATAAGTGGTACATGCGTTTAAAAGAATTATGTTTACCTAAATGCAGAAAATTCTAGAATGATTAATTGGCATTGGTTGTGGCATGTACTTGTAAATTATCCTTGTTGACAGATCATTTTCCACAATAATATTATCAATGAATTTTTAGTCAAATTGCAACAAATTATCACATCCTGTAATCGTATAAAAAATATCTTCTTTCGTTTGAATATTTTCTGTTATTATTTTTTTACAAACGTATCTTCTGGTTGACATCAAGGAAGGAGCACCCAACAGAGCTCTGGTCCCCACAAGTTCCTATCTCACGCTTCCGGGTCTTAGCTGGTAGTGCAACCTGGGCACTGTTCTCCTTCTGACATCAGCTAGAGTGAGAAGGTACGCCTCGAGTGTCTGTTCACCAGGAGGTGCGACTCAAACAGCGTTTGCCTGGTACCCAGCGGCTGATCAACGAAATGCTGTATCGCGTCAGCTATAGGTGGCAGCCCTCGCCAGCGCGATGTAGGTAACGCGATCCCGGTAAGGTAGCTTACTGAAGCCTCTCAAATACCACGAAAAATGGAGATAGAAGAAAAAGAGAACGTTATTTTTGGTAACCGAACCGGGAACGAAATAAGAACTATGATTGGAAACTCGGTACCTGGAATGTCAGGACCCTAAATGAACCTGGACGAGTGAGCCTTCTGGCTCGCAAACTGCAGAAGGTTGGAGTGAACGTGACCGCTATTCAAGAAGTTCGATGGCCCAGATCCGGAGAACGTGAATTCCGAGCCGTGGACCCCACGACCAACACTGCATTCAAGTATAACATCTATCACAGCGGTAACGGAAAAGCAGAGCATGGAGTTGGTTTCGTAGTGATGGGCAAACAGATGAAGCGAGTGATGCAGTGACGGTGCATCGGTGAACAGAATAAATATTAGCGACGATGGACAAGCTGTGGAGTCACCTACACTAGATGAGGTTAAAAAGCTGTTAAAGAGCTGAAAAACAATAAGACTGCGGGGGAGGACCAGCTCCAGGCTGAACTTCTCAAACATTGCAGAGAGCAGCTTTATGACGTTCTGCACCATATTATGTCGAAAATATGGGAGGACGAGGAATTGCCTGCTAGCTGGTTGGACAGCCTTATTTGCCCTCTCTTTAAGAAAGGGCACAGAATGGAGTGCGCCAATTACCGAGGAATAACCCTCCTTGATTCGGCGTACAAAATTATGTCCCGTATTCTGTTCAACAGATTGAGACCGCTTGAAGAGTCCTTCGTCGGCGAATACCAAGCAGGTTTCCGTGAGGGCCGATCAACGACGGATCAAATGTTTACCCTGAGACAAATCCTTGATAAATTCCGGGAGTACAACTTGCAGACACATCATCTGTTTATTGATTTCAAGGCGGCTTACGATTCAGTGAAACGGAATGAATTATGGCAAATTATGCTTGATCATGGTTTTCCGGCGAAACTGATACGGCTGATTCGTATAACGTTGGACGGATCGAAATCAAGTGTAAGGGTTGCGGATGAAATATCGACGTCATTTGTTACCTTCTTCTTCTTCTTCTTCTTCTTCTTATTGGCATTTTTTGAAGTTTTCGCAGGAAAATGAGAAACTCTCTGTAATTTTCAATTCTGTTGCCACTGAAAATTCTTCAGAACTCAAAGTGGATCTGCAGGCATCATCGTGAAATCTAAAATCTAAAATCCAAAATCCAAAATCTTAAAATTTAGAAATTCAAAATCTAGAGATCTAAAAATTAAAAATCTCGTGATTGAGCATGAGCATGAGCATGATTGACCGCCCACGGTTGCTACTCCGTTATTGCCAGGTCAGCTGTAATTACACAGAGAACCAACAGATGAAGTTTGACTAACATCATCTTCTATGTGTAAGAACTGGTGACCCAAAAATAAGCAATACCAGCGCCGGCCGTGTCCGAATGCAGGTCAATTAAGGAATGGGTAGGAACATGTTGACATGATACTCGCTTTGATAGAAGCCGACGAGTCATCTGCACTTCCACGAGAAATCACTGGGATGTTGGATATATGGGGTAGGTATTGTGGCAGGGTTCGTTTTGGTAAACGGTATGCCGTGTATAACGTGTAGTTTGATCAATTCAAAACATAATCGAACGAACACTTATTATTTTAATTACCGACCGCACTAAGCAGAACAAAATTGTCGATGACCAGCCGATCTCTCTGCTAACCGCACAAAGCAGAACAACATTTTCGATGACCGGCCGATCGTTCTGCTTACTAACGCGAACTGAATCAACACTTTCTTATTAATTTACTCACCTGCACAAAGCAGAACAACATTTCAATGATCGGGCGATCGTTCTGCTAACCGCACAAAGCAGAACAAATTATGTGATGACCGGCCGATCGTTCTGCCTACTAAATAAATGACGACTGTACGTGACCTCTGAATGCTGAACATTTGTTTTTCAAGCAACAAAAAAACATGGTCTACTTTTTTCACTCATTTCCGACAGAAAATTTGCGATTAATAAGCATTGCAATTAATAAAATTTATTCACCTATCGACCGCACAAGCAGATCAAAAGCTTCTGATTTTCGCGAACAATCTGCATATCATATGAAAACGCACTCTGATCTATTTTCTTACCAACCCTAATAGGTACTAGCATTTCTACTACTCTTCAAAGAATCAGCTATGTCTAAAATGCATTTTCTACTAACAAAATTGAAAGCGAGGAAGATAGTTGACAAAAGAGATATATTTGAACTAGGCATTGAGAAGCAAGATTTGAAGATAGTCAAAATATAAGCCAAGCAAAGGCCAGAATAAATATAATTGTGATCTAGGGCTGAAAGTCTTGCTAATAAAGACAAAAAATTTTTATTAGTTGGGTAGGGTAATTGGAAACATAGATCTGGATGCACCATACAAAGTGATGTGACCTATGCAACTACTATTCTACTATTTAGTTCCGACATTTCGAATATTGTTTAAATGTTCATCCTACGCGAGGATAAACAATCAATCGCTTGAAGTAAGCGATTGTGTATTTGAGTTTTGAGTCGAGCGCCCGCAACATAATACATTCAAAGCGAGGAAAGTAGAAAAATAATGGGCATGAAATTGGAAATAAGGAGCAAATCACGGCTGTTTAACCATGTTGATAATTATCGGAAAGTCAATTAGCAACCCTTATTGAATCTCAACCTTAAATAAGGATGCACAAAAATATTTCGACGATTTACGTTTATTTTAATTTTTATTTTACTTGTCGTTTATATGTTTTTGCGTGTTGGTTATAAATATGTTTTTATTTAGTTTTTTAAACATTTATACCCTTTATGCAATCTATTAATGTATTTGTAAAAACCATGAGCAACATTTATTGCCGTTAATATAAAAGAAGAAGTGTGTTGGAAAAACAAAACAACAGCAACAGATACTAAATTAATGATTTCGTGTGTGTTACTTCTACGTGAAGTTGAACGACTTACAATGATATGGAAATGCCAACATCATCCTCCAAACCTGGACGCACATGTTCATGATAGCATTAGAGGCGAAAGTATAGAATTGATAGTTCCGTTAGGATACGGCAGGCATGAAGAATGTTTTTATAGAAGTCGATTTGAAAGCGAGCGGAGGGCAATATTTGTGATGGCACATATCACACGACCTTCCTTCTGCCAAGCTCCCGTATGAAGGGGGAGGGAAGAATATCAGTGTGGAAGCTGATATATCTCCACTGGCAAAAGGAAGGTGGTTTGACTTGCTCATATGCTATCGCGTGCGGAAGGATTTGCTATCGACGAGTACGCACGTCCAAGTTCGGAAGATGATACCAGCATTTCCATATCATAGCAACAGATAGTTTCTTATCGCTGAAGTATAGCAAGGACTAAAAGAAGCTCTTTTAGAGGAATGCTCCCATCTTTCGCAAAACGAGTCCAGTACCTCCATTCAACTAGACCGCGCTGCAATCTCCACAGATACGAATCCCGACCACAACGGCAAAGTCGTCCTCAGCGTGTCACTTCCAGTCAAGCACGAGACACCAAAATCAGCCCCATAGCTTAGCCAGAAACATACATCCGTAAAGACTGCAACACTTCCTACCAGGGCTGATTAATAATCAATACGATCTAGAATATCCTTATGAAAAATAAGAGGTCCAATACAAAAACTTTTAATTCAGGATACATATTTTTCTAAATAGCATTGATAGAAAAAATAACAAACTACATAGGTATAATGAAAAAATACTTCCGCGAATTAGGGTTTTGCACTTATTCTCCTTGTTTACTTTTTCAAACACCTTCTATGAAACACAATTTAATTTATAAAGTATGTAATCTTCTGAGCGGCGTAAGCCATCTTCCAGCCGAAACTATGAAAACCGCTGATATAGTTGCATGGGAAAAAAATCGATCCGAGAAAAAAAGACGTCTGTCTTCGCGCACAGCACACTACGATCCTCTCGTGATTTAAAAATCCAACAATCTAAAAATGTAAAAATCTAGAAATCAAAAATTTAAAAATCTGAAATTTAAAAGTCTAAAAATTTAAAAATCAAAAAATCTAAAAATCTAGAAGCCTAAAAATTTTAAAGTTTTAAAACCTTAATGTTTAAGAATCGAAGAATCTAAATATCTTCCAATCCAAAAAAAACAAATCTTAAAATCTAAAAATTTAAAATCCAGAAATCTGAAAATCAAAAAATCCAAATATCTAAAAATACAAAATTTCAAAAATCCATTAATCAAAAAAAATCTGAAAATCTAAAAATTTAGATATCTAAAAATCTTTAAATGTTAAAACTTTAAAGCTTAAAAATTTTAAAAATCTAATAATCTTAAAATTCAAAATTTTTTAAAATCTAAAAATCTAAAAACTATGAAATCTAAAAATCTAGAAACCTAAAAATTTTAAAATTTTAAAACTTTAATATCTAAAAATCAAAGAATCTTAATATCTAAGAATTAAAAAAAAAAAATATCCTAAAATCTCAAAATTCAACAATCTGGAAATTTAAAAGTCTAAAAATCTGAAATCTAAAAATCTAAAATCTGAAATCAGAATCTTAAAATCTATTTATTATGAAAATGTCAAAACTCTGAAAATTAAGCTTAGTTTCCAAAACAAAAGAATTTCGTTAATTAGATGAAAAATCATTTGTTTGTAATTATATAATATATTTATTATATATTGAAACTAAATAAAGTGAAGCATTTTTTTAAAAATGTTTTTTACTTTGAAATACCTGTACACCCCTACCTAGCTACCGAAAGCGAGGTTCCTGCTGGCTAGTTTTTACGTCTTTTTTGTCATTACATCAAACATATTACGTCGCAAATTGATTACATCGCTTTATTTTGAGAACTAATTGCCACACATAACAGATGTAATAATACATGTGATTTACGACGGCGATGATGTGCATCGAATCCGATGTAATATTTCTTTTTATTTTTGCTGTGGCTTGAAAATCCTTGCAGCACAACTCGGACATATTTGGTTGCCGGAACATAAATGTAACCAAATTTAATGGCATATAGACAACAGAAACCTCTGTACCACATGTGTGTTGCTCGGGAAAGGTTGGACATGCCTGCATTACACCTTAACGTACGTGAATTGAAAAAAAACTTAGACAGGGTTGTTGTGTCACCTTGACTCAACACCGCCCTTATATCCTTATCATTTCAGTTCATGCATATTAGAACATAATGATTTCCCTTTCACACAACCTTTAGGTTCAATGGTCTGCATGATTTACAACCGATTCATTATCATTAACTGATAACATAAAAATATTTATGATTCGACAATCATTTCACATCGTAAGTGCTCTAGACGATGGAAATTCATATAAATAATTGCCATTCGATTCTGATGAGATGTACTCGTGATTTAACCGTCGAACTACACTATCTTGATGTTGTGCCGCGATAAAATGTCTGCGAAAAATATGGATCATCAAGCATCGCACATTATAGGATAATGATGATTCGTGAAAAAATAGTGCAAAAGTTTTGGGATGTTCTCCACTTTCTGTGTTACGATCCAAAACGGCTGGTGAGAATCATCGTGCTCAGCATTTGCAGTGTTGTTGTGATATTTCAGGTTAGTGAAACCGGAAAACTTGAGTAAAATGGGTGTTTCAAAGGAAGTACTTCTCACAGTGTTATTTATTTAAAATTGCCTTAATACCACAAATATAATGTTTCGATAAATACAGCTCACGGAATGCTTCCACAAGTTGATCAATCCACCCATATCGACCCATTCGAAGTTCGACTTGAACGAGTCGATGTCCTATCCGGCGATCACATTCTGCCGGAATCCCCCGTACAAAGCCGATGTGATGAAACAATACAATCTAACGCAGCATCCCAAGTATGCGAATGCCTTCAGCAATTTCGATTTTAGTCAAGCGACGCTTGACGACCTGTTCAGGACGCAACGTACAATGAGAGTGAATTTTTCATGCAATATGGACTGAACGAATTGAAGGAGAGTGAGTGTTGAAATAGAAGTGAATAATCAGGTTAGGATGAGTGAATTAATTATGTCTGATAATTTTAGATGTCGAAGTGATCAGTAGTATGCACCTAGATATGGGCCAGTGTTTTACATTGAATCCACTAACAACTACGACCCATTCGTGGAAGGACTATGGCTATTCGGTTCTATTGCAGCATGACATCAAGGATGAGACGTACTACTTGGGCGAAGAATTGCCCGGCTGGCACGTGTTCATCCGACCCGACGGAAGGATTCGCAGGTAGTGTTTTCTTCGTAAGTTATGAATGGTGGAAACGAAAGAGCAAGGGGTCGTACACTAATTATGCCAGCATTTTTTCAGGATTATTCGAGCCCAAGAAAGTTTAAATTGCCAAAGGTTCTCCGTTTGTAATTCCAAAAGATGTCCGTCCTGTTCTTTGGTGTTCCTAACGGATTTATTCCTTCTATGCCTCTTCTCTGAACCAAACTCTTTTGGATTATTATCAATTTTGCTAATGTAACCACGTACATGTTGATAAGAACATTATTCAGAGCTTTATAATCATTTAAAAGAGTTTTATCTCATTTAATTCCACCATACTTGATGGTAACTTCACAGTAACTTCCAAAATACGTATTTCAATCTTAACAGAAACCTAACTTGTCTTTAAGATCTCGTACTTGACTCGACTAAGTCTTACACCGACTTTTTGACTTTTGAAATCTCGATATTCTACGTTGTCAAAAGTGCATGATTTTTGAATAATTTTGAATAATTCCTGTTCCTTCTAAACTCCATCCAGTTTCCTCAATGGCCGCCAGCTTGCCTGTCTAAAATTGGAAATTATTTTATTGGATATTTGTTGCAATGTTTCATTATTAAAAAATCTATGAAGTTCATTAGTACCATACCACGGAGGCAACTTCAGAATAATTTTCAAAGTTTTATTTTGAATCATTTTTTCTGGTATTGCAGCAACTAGCCCATATTGGAACAGCATATAACATGGCAGGTCTAAAAATTTGTTTTTAAATCAAAAAATTGTTCTTAGGACAAAGTCTTGATTTTCTGTTTATAAGTGGATATAGACACTTAATTTATATTATTTCTTTCATTTGGCGTGAATGCATTCAATGTGATTTTCAAAAGTTAATCATTGATCTAGCAGAAATCCTATATTTCATTGGACCAATTAATTGGAACCCTATCCATAGTGACGAAATATCTGCTAGAAAGTGTCAAATAAGAAGTTCTAGGCTTATCTGGGAAAATTATAAGCTGAGTTTTGGAAGCATTTGGGGAAATTTTCCATTTTTGCAAGTAAGTGGAGAAAATATCCAAACTTTTTTGCAATCAAATTGCTACAAATGACACGAAGGCTTCGCCCTTTGGCTGAGAGGCCCGTGTCATCTACAAACAAAAATTTTTGACATCCAGGTGGTAAATCAGGTGAGTCAGAAGTAAAAATGTTATACAATATGGGCCCCAGTATGCTGCCTTGGGGGAACATCAGCTCTTACAGGTAATCTATCAGATTTAGAATCTAATAAATAATTTTGGATCAGTTTAATAATGTACAGAGGAAAATTAAAATTAATCAATTTTATAATCAAACCTTCATGCAAAACACTGTCAAATGCTTTCTTCATATCAAGAAGAGCAACTTGTTACGATTAGTATTGTTCATCGAAATTATGTTCGTTACGACTAAAGTAAAAAGATCAAAATAAGTAAATCAAAGTAAAAGCACCCTGCACGCCTACACCAGAAAACATCTATACTTACTTGATACTTGATGGGCTACAGCTCTTCGATGAACCTACGTCGAATGGAGTATTTTTCTCCACTGTACTCAATCCTGGGCCAATCGCTTCCAGTTGCCCTGAACATTGAGCGCCCTCAGGTCCTCTTCAATTGCAAAAAGCCATCGTGTACATGGCCTTCCACGAAGCCTGCGGCCTCTTCCGGGTTCTCTACTAAATATTATCTTCGCTTGACGTTCTTCCGGCACACTGGACGGAAGAAAAAAAGTACCCTACGTTGAGTTTTTTTAAACTTAGTTTTGGGTTATTTTTTCTCTACTCTTTCATACACTCTTTCTTCTGTTGTCAAAACTAAAATAGCCAAACAATCCAACGACGCCAGCTCAATACGAGAAGCCAATTTTGAGTTTTATTACCTGAGGTCGAAATTGAGTGAATTAAACTTACATTTGGATAAATAAATTTTCCGTTGGGTACTTTTTTAACATGCACTCAGCGAAGTGGACTATCGAAATTCATAACTGGCGCCTTATGAATCTTCGACTGATTATTTCACCAACAGTGCTTTTATACGCAGTTACCTTCCCAAGTATTCAAGCGTCGATGGGCGTGTGGTCTACATACCGGCCTCCCGACCCCGACGTCCATGGTTCGAACCCAGTCTGCCGCATTTTGCTTCTTTTTTAAATGAAAATCATCATTCATAAGGCAACATATTGAAATTCATACCGATTCCTTGTGGCAAATTTTCATAAGGCGTTTGATTGAAAATCATACGTCCATTTTCCTCAGTGTGGGAGTAAAGGCAAACTACTTCGACCCTACTTACTCAATTTTGGCTCCCCGTACGGATGTTTGAGGTTGGGTGAATTAAACTCACTATTGGGTAGTTTACTTCTTCCGTGTGTAGTCTACCGTGTTGTATAAGTTTAATAATATCCAGCCCTTTATAGACCTGGTACAACTCGTGATTCATGCGATGCCGCCAGATACCGTTCTCCTGTTTGCCGCCGAGTATTGTCCGCAGCACCTTACGTTCAAACACTCCGAAAGCTCTCCGATCAGCCTCCTTTAACGTCCATGTTTCACGACCGTGTAAAGCTACCGGAAGAATCAGAGAGTATATACGCAATACGCCTTTTCACCCTGCGGGTAACATTATCGCACGTCGCTAATGCTCCAAGATACACAAATTCTTCTACCACTTCAAACTTTTCACCATACAGCACCGTTTCGCTACCACCACTACTAATGAACCCATATAGATTTCCAGCGACCATGTACTTCATTTTACTGGTATTGCTCGTAATCCAATCCAATCCTCGTTGTTTCCCTCTTAAAAGCCGCAAAAGCCTGTTCCATGGCACGGCGATCAATCCCGATAATATCGATATCGTCCGCGAATCCCAGGAGCATATGCGATCTTCTGATAATGTTACCGCTTCTTTGCACACCAGCTTTCCTTATCGCTCCATCGAGCGCTATATTGAACAGCAGATTCGAGAGTGTATCACCCTGCTTCCATCCATCTAAGGCAGTGGTTCTCAACCTGGGGTACATGTACCCCTGGGGGTACCTTCGCCGGGCCCAGGGGGTACCTCGGACAAAAATGCACAATGGCGGATATATTACAATTTTAATCAAAAATATTGATCAAGTTTTGAAGTATGTATATTTTAGTTATTTCAAGTAGATCCGAAACCTCTTTTCAAGTGGTTCGGAAGCCTCCATTCAAGAAGCCCGAAAACCTCCTCTCAATAGGCCTGGATGCCTTCTTTCAAAAGGCCCGGAAACCTTTTGTCAAGAGGCTTCGGAAACCTTAATTCTAAAAGGTGGGAATCCTCCTTTCAAGAGGTCCGGAAGCCTCCTTTAAAAAGGCCCGGAAGCCCTCTTTCAAGAGGCCCGGAAGACTCCTTTCAAGATGCCCGGAAGCCTCCTTTCAAGAGGCCCGGAAGCCTCCTTTCAAGAGGCCCGGAAGCCTCCTTTCAAGAGGCCCGGAAGCCTCCTTTCAAGAGGCCCGGAAGCCTCCTTTCAAGAGGCCCGGAAGCCTCCTTTCAAGAGGCCCGGAAGCCTCCTTTTAAGAGGCCCGGAAGCCTCCTCTCAAGAGTCCCGGAAGCCTCCTTTCAAGAGGCCCGGAAGCCTCCTTTCAAGAGGCCCGGAAGCCTCCTTTCAAGAGGCCCGGAAGCCTCCTTTCAAGAGGCCCGGAAGCCCCCTTTCAAGAGGCCCGGAAGCCTCCTTTCAAGAGGCCCGGAAGCCTCCTTTCAAGGGGCCCGGCGGCCTCCTTTCAAGTGGCCCGGAAGCCTCCTTTCAAGAGGCCCGGAAGCCTCCTTTCAAGAGGCCCGGAAGCCTCCTTTCAAGAGGCTCGGAAGCCTCCTTTCAAGAGGCTCCGAAGCCTCCTTTCAAGAGGCCAGGAAGCCTCCTTTCAAGAGGCCAGGAAGCCTCCTTTCAAGAGGCCAGGAAGCCTCCTTTCAAGAGGCCAGGAAGCCTCCTTTCAAGAGGCCCGGAAGCCTCCTTTCAAGAGGCCCGGAAGCCTCCTTTCAAGAGGCCCGGAAGCCTCCTTTCAAGAGGCCAGGAAGCCTCCCTTCAAGAGGCCCGGAAGCCTCCTTTCAAGAGGCCCGGAAGCCTCCTTTCAAGAGGCCCGGAAGCCTCCTTTCAAGAGGCCAGGAAGCCTCCTTTCAAGAGGCCCGGAAGCCTCCTTTCAAGAGGCCAGGAAGTCTCCTTTCAAGAGGCCCGGAAGCCTCCTTTCAAGAGGCCCGGAAGCCTTCTTTCAAGAGGCCCGGAAGCCTCCTTTCAGGAGGCCCAGGCTTCCTTTCAAGAGGCCCGGAAGCCTCCTTTAAGAGGCCAGGAAGCCTCCTTCCAAGAGGCCAGGAAGCCTCCTTTCAAGAGGCCAGGAAGCCTCCTTTCAAGAGGCCAGGAAGCTTCCTTTCAAGAGGCCCGGAAGGCTCCTTTCAAGAGGCCAGGAAGCCTCCTTTCCAGAGGCCAGAAGCCTCCTTTCAAGAGGCCCGGAAGCCTCCTTTCAAGAGGCCAGGCCTCCTTTCAAGAGGCCCGGAAGCCTCCTTTCAAGAGGCCCAGGAAGCCTCCTTTCAAGAGGCCAGAAGCCTCCTTTCAAGAGGCCCGGAAGCCTCCTTTCAAGTGGCCAGGAAGGCTCCTTTCAAGAGGCCCGGAAGCCTCCTTTCAAGAGGCCCGGAAGCCTCCTTTCAAGAGGCCCGGAAGCCTCCTTTCAAGAGGCCCGGAAGCCTCCTTTCAAGAGGCCCGGAAGCCTCCTTTCAAGAGGCCCGGAAGCCTCCTTTCAAGAGGCCCGGAAGCCTCCATTCAAGAGGCTTGGAAGCCTCCTTTCTAGAGGCCCGGAAGCCTTCTTTCAAGAGGCCGGAAGCCTCCTTTCAAGAGGCCCGGAAGCCTCCTTTCAAGAGGCCCGGAAGCCTCCTTTCAAGAGGCCCGGAAGCCTCCTTTCAAGAGGCCCGGAAGCCTCCTTTCAAGAGGCCCGGAAGCCTCCTTTCAAGAGGCCCGGAAGCCTCCTTTCAAGAGGCCCGGAAGCCTCCTTTCAAGAGGCCCAAGCCTCCTTTCAAGAGGCCTGAGCCTCCTTTCAAGAGGCCCGGAAGCCTCCTTTCAAGAGGCCAGAAGCCTCCTTTCAAGAGGCCAGGAAGCCTCCTTTCAAGAGGCCTGAAGCCTCCTTTCAAGAGGCCCAGGCCTCCTTTCAAGAGGCCAGGAAGCCTCCTTTCAAGGGGCCCGGAAGCCTCCTTTCAAGGGGCCTGGAAGCCTCCTTTCAAGAGGAAGCCTCCTTTCAAGGGTCCCAGGAAGCCTCCTTTCAAAAGGCCAGGAAGCCTCCTTTCAAGAGGCCAGGAAACCTCCTTTCAAGAGGCCAGGAGCCTCCTTTCAAGAGGCCCGGAAGCCTCCTTTCAAGAGGCCAGGAAGCCTCCTTTCAAGAGGCCCGGAAGCCTCCTTTCAAGAGGCCCAGGAAGCCTCCTTTCAAGAGGCCCGGAAGCCTCCTTTCAAGAGGCCCGGAAGCCTCCTTTCAAGAGGCCCGGAAGCCTCCTTTCAAGAGGCCCAGGAAGCCTCCTTTCAAGAGGCCAGGAAGCCTCCTTTCAAGAGGCCAGAAGCCTCCTTTCAAGAGGCCAGGAAGCCTCCTTTCAAGAGGCCCGGAAGCCTCCTTTCAAGAGGCCCAGAAGCCTCCTTTCAAGAGGCCAGGAAGCCTCCTTTCAAGAGGCCCGGAAGCCTCCTTTCAAGAGGCCCGAAGCCTCCTTTCAAGAGGCCAGGAAGCCTCCTTTCAAGAGGCCCGGAAGCCTCCTTTCAAGAGGCCTGAAGCCTCCTTTCAAGAGGCCAGGAAACCTCCCTTCAAGAGGCCCGGAAACCTCCTTTCAAGAGGCCAGGAAGCCTCCTTTCAAGAGGCCAGGAAGCCTCCTTTCAAGAGGCCCGGAAGCCTCCTTTCAAGAGGCCCGGAAGCCTCCTTTCAAGAGGCCAGGAAGCCTCCTTTCAAGAGGCCAGGAAGCCTCCTTTCAAGAGGCCAGGAAGCCTCCTTTCAAGAGGCCAGGAAGCCTCCTTTCAAGAGGCCAGGAAGCCTCCTTTCAAGAGGCCAGGAAGCCTCCTTTCAAGAGGCCAGGAAGCCTCCTTTCAAGAGGCCAGGAAGCCTTCTTTCAAGAGGCCAGGAAGCCTCCTTTCAAGGGGCCCGGAAGCCTCCTTTCAAGGGGCTCGGAAGCCTCCTTTCAAGGGGCCCGGAAGCCTCCTTTCAAGAGGCTTGGAAGCCTCCTTTCAAGAGGCCAGGAAGCCTTTTTCAAGAGGCCAAGAAGTCAACTTTCAAGAGGCCAGGAAGCCTTCTTTCAAGAGGCCAGGAAGCCTTCTTTCAAAAAGGCCAGGAAGCCTCCTTTCAAAAGGGCCAGGTAGCCTCCTTTCAAAAGGGCCAGGAAGCCTCCTTTCAAGAGGCCAGGAAGCCATCTTCAAGAGGCCAGAAGCCTCCTTCCAAGAGGCAGGAAGCCTCCTTCCAAGAGGCCCGGAAGCCTCCTTTCAAGAGGCCAGGAAGCCTCCTTTCAAGAGGCCCGGAAGCCTCCTTTCAAGAGGCCCGGAAGCCTCCTTTCAAGAGGCCCGGAAGCCTACCTTCAAGAGGCCAGGAAGTCTCCTTCCAAAAACCCAGAAAGCCTCCTTTCAAGAGGCCAGGAAGCCTCCTTCCAAGAACCCAGAAAGCCTCCTTTCAAGAGGCCAGGAAGCCTCCTTCCAAGAACCCAGAAAGCCTCCTTTCAAGCGGCCAGGAAGCCTCCTTTCAAGAGGCCAGGAAGCCTCCTTTCAAGAGGCCTGGAAGCCTCCTTTCAAGAGGCCAGAAGCCTCCTTTGAAGAGGCCAGGAAGCCTCCTTTCACGAGGCCCGGAAGCCTCCTTTCAAGAGGCCTGGAAGCTTCCTTTCAAGAGGCCCGGAAGCCTCCTTTCAAGAGGCCCGGAAGCCTCCTCACAAGAGGCCCGGATGCCTCCTTTCAAGAGGCCCGGAAGCCTCCTTTCAAGAGGCAAGGAAGCCTCCTTTGAAGAGGCCAGGAAGCCTCCTTCAAGAGGCCCGGAAGCCTCCTTTCAAGAGGCCCGGAAGCCTCCTTTCAAGAGGCCAGGAAGCCTCCTTTCAAGAGGCCCAGGAAGCCTCCTTTCAAGAGGTCTGGAAGAATCCTTTTAAGAGGCCTGGAAGCCTCCTTTTAAGAGGCCCAGAAGCCTCCTTTCAAGAGGCCCGGAAGCATCCTTTCAAGAGGCCCGGAAGCCTCTCTTCAAGAGGCCCGGAAGCCTCCTTTCAAGAGGTACCTGGCCGGGGTTCAGCTTCCCAGCCCCACTACCCTTGTTCGGGGTAGTAACCCTTCGCGTTTTGGAGCGGCCCCCAGGGAGCTCATCCCCTGGAGATTGTCTCCCCGTTTTTGTGTCTGCTCCATTGGAGCAGTCACCCCCGACGTGCCCGCAAATACTTGAGCCTCAGTCTGGGTAGACTTTGGCACCACCGTCTTCGCTGGCACGCCCTCGGTCGATTCGACCTTGCCCGAGTCCGCGAATCCTTGGGCCTCAGACTTGGTAGACCTCGACTCCACGGATTTCACGGGTTTACATTAGGCCGTCCCGACCGCCCTCTCCAGCTTGGCGTCCAGCATCGACTTTCGAAGTTTCAGCAAGCTCCTCTTGAGTTCCTTACTGATATTATGCTTCGATGACGCAAAGTCGATGATGGCGTTCAGCTATTCCGTCGCCACCTCGAAGGCCGAAAGCCCATCGTGTTTGCGGTTCATCGCTTTCACAAGCCATGGGCCGTCTATAACCTCTACCGGTGGAGCATGGGAGATGGTTAAGTGACTCACGCTGGCGCTGCGCACTGAGCTGCCGACTATTGCATCTGGCCTCCTAGGCGGAGACCTGAACAACCAAACCTCTAGCGAAGGGGTTGTCGCCTACACTACTACCACTAGTTGAAGAATTGACTTGGTTTTCCATTTTGGTCCCACGAGTTGCTCGGGAAAAGAGGCCCACCACGCCAGAGCCCAGCAGGACGCGGTAAGGGACAATTACTGTGGAGGGTGCCCAGGTACCCCACAGGCTCCGTTAAAGGCCTAGCACATTATTTTACCCCCCCTGGCCATGCATCCCCTCGGCACGGGTCACTTAACGCCTTGGGATTAGGGGTTAGGGACGATGGTCCCCTTGGTCGCACCCACTCACTCTAGCTGATGTCAGAAGGAAAACAGTGCCCAGGCTGCACTACCAGCTAAGTACACAACCCTTAGCTGGCGGTCAATTGTCATCGGAAGACCCGTAGAAGCGTGAGATTGGAACTTGTGAGGACCAGAGCTGTGTAGGTCGCTCCTTCCCAGATGTCAACTCACCATTTCGCAGCCCTGTGTGTATGTATGTGCGCAAAAAGTCTAGCCCACTTTTAGGCACTTAACCTTACCTGATTTGCTCGCAACAAGTTGTATTCGACGCAGAATTCCGTCCCATTGTTTTCTATCGAAAATTGGCCGGATCGGACTATGGGCTCAGAAGTTTTGATCAAAATACTTTTTTAGACAACAACAAGTGGAAATGTCTAGCCCACTTTTCAGGCACTTAACCTTAACCGATTTGCTTGCAACAATTTGCATTCGACGCAGAATCTTGTTCCATTATTTCCTATTGAAAATTGACCGGTTCGAAGAAGTTATATTCAAAATAGCCGCGTAGTCGATAGCAGTTCTATTCTGCTGTCAGGTTTTATTTACATGAACATTAAAAAATGTGTGTGAATTCGTAGCTATTGAAGTCAAATGTCATCGACAAATACAGATTGAAAATTGTCTCAAGTCCTGATAAAGCTTGTAGTCGGAATAGGCTCTCAAAATAGCTTTAGTTACATTCTCAATATTTCGAAGATACCGTGATTTTGGAACATGTGTAATATGAATAGTTCACTATTTTGGTTTTAATTCTTTCGAAAATAGACGCATTCAGGCTTTTGATTGATTATTTGTTTACAATTTAACTTCAAAAAAAAAAAATTCTTTGCAATGAAACTGCCATAGCATCATTTCATGAACGAATATGACTCGATTTTTAGCAAGGATAAATTTTATCTGCCCCTGATTTCATCTTGATATGGTTTCTCCACGATCCAATTTTGACACATATTTGAAAGTCTATATTATAGTAAAAACCATTAATTGCTTTATATTTGTTCTAATTGATCTCTCTATAGAATTTTTCTCGACACATTTTATAATGAGCGAGAAAGGCATCATCACCGCCAGGTGGATAAATCTGTTTTTTTTTTCAAGAATTTTCGTTAATTTCGAAACGGGTTTCGAACTGGGATCCAACTTCGTGACATTATTCTTGAAGTTGGTCTTTCTCAGAATAGCAAAACGGTTTTTAATTTAATTTTGTAAATCTCGCCAAATAACTTTCAACGCGGGATTGCAAGTTTTTTGGTATTGCCTTCGCCTCACATTTTTAAGACGGATCAGAAGCTAAAGATCGTCGTCAATAATAATGGAGTTGAATTTGATTTCACATTTAGGAATTGCAATGTCACTGACTTCGGCAATTAAATTTGTCAAAGATACGAGAGCATTATCAATATCGCTTTTGGTATCGGGAGGAATATCAACATCAAAACTCCTATCGATATACGTTTTATATAAATCCCAATCAGCTTAATGATAATTAAAAGTAAACCTGATTGGATTGTTAATGGCTTCTTGTGAGATTTCAAACGTCATAGGAAGGTGATCAGAGTCAAAGTCAGTAAGAGTTACCAATTGGCAACACAGGACTTGAATCCGTTAAAACTAAATCAATTGTAGAAGGATTTTGACTGGGAGAAAAACAAGTTGGTCCATTGGGATATTGAATAGTATAAAATCCGCATACTATAAAAGATGTTTGCAATCGCCAAAGGATCCCGGCAAAGCGCGACAGTCATCCTTCTTTGCAATCTGAAATAAAACCTTGATCATCTGAAGGTTACTCAAAATCTGATTCCAAAAACCCGGTAACAGATACCACAATTGGCAAAGTCCTTTGTTTTTTCGCATGAATCGAATCACCCAGGTGAGGTAGATTCTATTTGCCCAATTTCGTCATGAATCAAATCGAATTGATTGCTCAGTTTGATAGAGTTCCAGTTTGAAGAGTTATTTTCAATGTTAGAGTTAGAAGGAACATCTAAAGTTTCATGCTTTCTTCTACTTTTCCGTGCTTTGGCAGGGCGGTCTTGAAGCCTTGTTGCTTTGAAGGCAGTGGAAAATTCAGAGATTCCCCCTTCCTCTTGTTTTTGTTAATACTCATTACTGAGCTTGGAGACGTGACCTTCTAAGAGGTTATTTCCCAGAACGGTGTCCTTGCAGGATTACTAACGCTAGTCGGAATTTTACTTCCGCAAACGAGTTCAAGGTAAAACGAAGGCACGGGTAGTATTAAAAACTTCCTTCAGCAAAAAGAACTGAAAACCGCACAGTACAAGAGCACAATGCGGTCTGATTACTATCACTCAAAATAATCCAAACGTCATTATTACGTGAAAACATAGGTGGCTTTTTTCCATCACCTTTTCCACGTAACTGCTATGTGAAACGTAAGTAAACAAATAATGAACTCATGAACACTCACTTCACCAGAGTGGCATGTAACACCTACGTGATTTTTTGGTGACTTACACGATATGATGCGGTAGCTTTTAGATGATGTGTCGATGAATTGTATACATATTTTGATTAAAAAACAAGTTATTTTCTGTTGACTATTATTATTCCAAATATTCTATCGTGTGAAAAAGGAATGAAAACTTCTCAAGTTTTTAAGATAATTTTACTATATTTATTGAAGACAGGTAACATAGATATGGCTTATGCTAGGACTTTTATGTCTTTATTCATAACCCCATTGCAAAAAGTGTTTTGTGAAATAACTTTGCATAGTGGAAAGGTATTCGTGGCGGCAATCTGAGTTGATTACACGATTCCTGCAAATATATAAACAATCTTTTATGTACGATTTGATTATTGTGCAATTTGGAATATAATCACTCACTGGCGTAGTTTTTTTTTTGCTTCACTAGTTCCGGTTACCTCACACTTGAAACATAAAAATTAACTCCCATCTTAGGCTACGACTTATTTACCTCAATTTTTAAAGTTGGTTTTTCACAATAAATAATAATGTTAGCTTAATATACTATACTGTTTAACAACAAATCTTGTCGCTTCAGTACATTTTTTAGAATGAATACAAACATAAGCTGTCAAAATGAACATCAGTCGTGTACATGATTTTCACGTAACAGTGACGAAGCTGTCATAGTAAAAGTGACATTATGTTCGTGTAACGTCTATCTTATGTCCGATAATAGCTACCGTCATCAGATAAAACTGCAAAGATGTTCATTTTCTGCAATCTACGTGATTTTCCACGTAGCATGGATGTGTGGATTATTTTGAGTGTACTTTATATATTTTCGGTAATGTTGTGCATTGAGTTCCACGGAAAATCTGTGAAATAACCTATTTTTGAAGCAAACAAATCTGCTGCTGAGAATTTAGTAAAACTGGCAGGAATCTGTTAAACGATAGTTAGGTGTGTTTATTCAAGGAATGAGTATAGCTTCCAATTCACCCCCAAAATGACCATTGTCTACTACTTGCCTATACTGCAAGCGATTTGGTTTTAACTCACCTCTCTTTTCCTACTTGCACAGAAAATCGTATGCAATCATCCGGCCGCGTTGAATATCTTTTCATGGAGGTTGATGAGGAGATCGAAATCAAGCTCACCACGCAGCATTTTTTCATGCTTCCCAGCGATGAAAATTTGTGCGCCACCGAAATGGAAATGAGCTCTACAAGGGTGCGATGATTCACTTATCACTATAGATGATTTATGTTGTTGTGATTGATACGAGGGTTTTTTTTAACAGTGTGGTGAACTGTGTCACTGGCGCCACGTGATCAGCATCGTTGGCTGTACTGGTCCTTGGATGGCGGCCGATGGAGTAGAACTTTGCGACACGGCCAACGAAACGCAACAGCTAATCAAGCACTACAAACGGCTGGAAGATCTGGACGGTCGCGTTTGTGGCTGCTATCAACCGTGCTCAACTACCATCTTTACGGCTTATGTAATGAACAGGAAGGACTACAGCATCGATGTCCCGTCAGGACAGCTTTGGTTGTATTACACTTCGAAAATGGTGACGGTAAATATGTTTTTGCTTCAAGTGGGAGTTTGAATTTTGAATTCCTAACGTTTCTTCGAATAAAGTGTGTACCTAAATTTTATACATCCCGTTCCAATATTGCGATATAAGTCGATATACATATAACGAAAAATACCCTTCCTCGGAAAGCCATTGATTCACCATGTGCAACAAATGAGCATAAAACAAGAAACATTTTGTTGTTTCCATTCCAGATCATCGAGGAATTCCACAGCTACGATCTGACGCAGTTCGTGGCTGACTTGGGAGGATCGCTAGGCTTCCTGTTGGGTCTTTCGGTGCTCGGGCTGATAGGACTGTTGGAGAAGATCGTTGCGCTGTTGTTCATTCGCAACTTGATTGCTGAAAAAAGAAACCGAACCAACGAGAGAAAGTCCAAGCCGTCAAACGAAAAGGGAATTGAGAATTCCGACGATCCGTGCCAAAATTGTAGCACCACGGAGTGCAGTGACACAACGCTGGCAGTTGCAGATGTCAAGAAATAATCGTCAAATTAAGCGTATCATTTTTGCAACATGTCTAATATTTAGATTAACGTTCGTTTAGAGAATTAAGATGACCCCCTGTCATAAATATATTTACGCAAATGTCCCTGAACAAATCACCCGCAATTATTCGTTTCAATTAAAATTTAAGGCAATGAGAGTGACGCGGTAAGGAGCCACAGACGAAGATCGATGGTAATGCTGTGCAAACAAACATCAGTGTGCAAAAGTATAAATTTTGCGCTTCCAACCATCAAATCCCAAACGAGAGGTGGTCTGTGACGTGTTTCTCGTTCTTGCAGATATTTATAGTCAATTTGCATAGGATTGTTTATTTTGGCCATTCTTTCTCGCTGTGGTTGGAAATGTATATCCTCTACATATATATGCAGATATATGTGGGGTTTGTGGAATTCGATAAATGTTTGAAAAACATTAAGTGGAAAATGTTTAAGGTATTGGTGCATTAGAAAATATTATTATGTTCAATAAGTTCAATTCAGCTTATGGCCCTTTTATAGATAGGGCAAGAGAAACCTTCCTACGGCTATGGCAGCTAATGCATGAAAACGGATTTCCGAATAAACTGATACAGTTGGTCAAGGCGACGATGGATCGGATGATGTGCGTAGTTCGAGTTTCACGGGCATACGCGAGTCCCTTCGAAACGCGCAGAGGGTTACGGCAAGGTTACGGTAGGGATTGACACGAGTGGTACGATTTTCAGGAAGTCCGCTCAGTTATTTGGTTTCGCCGACGTTATTGATATCATAGCCCGTTACTTTGAGAAGCTAGGAGAAACCTAGATCAGACTGAAGATGGAAGCATAGGGGATCGGACTAGTCATCAATACGTAGACTGACCATACTTATCGTATTTAACAGGACAGCACCGGTTATCATTTTCATTTGAGTCAGTTTTTTTACGTGTTGATCAGGATACATTGAACATTGGCCAATTCCATTCGTTGTTTCGGAACCGGACGGAACCTTGATAGATAAGCGTTTCCTTCTGCATGAATCATTCCAAGTACGTATACTACAGAATAATTTCGTATCACATTTAGTTACAGTAGAATCTCATCCACATCTTATTCAATAATTCAAAATCTATTTTCAAATGCCAAAAAATCAAAATACAAAAAAGATATAAAATTCAATAAAATACGAATAATACGCACTCAAAATAATTGTCACTTTAATTCCACTATAAAAAGTCATGTAGACTTTAAAAATCGAAACTTTCATCGGTCTTACTGAAATCAAATAAAACTGACTCAAATCACAAGTGCATCTTAATAAGAAATGTAGTGGAATTCATCAAGAAACATAGAAAATAATATCTATATACTCTTCTAGTGAATTCTACTCAAAATGAATGTATGAAAAATATATGAGTGGGGTTCTCAGAGCGAAATGTATGTTTATTAACAATCGCTAATGAAACATTTTGCAGAAGCATTATGAGAACGATTTGCAAAAAACATGTTTGAGTTTGAATTAATTTTCTACTCCTTTTTTTGCCCTCGTCCGCTTCTAGTGGACGGGATATCAATTACAGGGATATCATAGAAAAAAAATCGAAGTTTCACTTAAAATTTAAGTACATGGCCAATCGAAAATTCACTTAAATTTTATTTTATTTTCTAGTGAATTGAGAATAATGAGTGCCATCACTAATAAATCATTTAACTTTTACACACGAAACTACATGGAAAATATCTGCATATGTTTTCAAGTAGCTTCTAAGTGAAAATTATTTTGAGTGCGGATCAAAATTGATTCAATTTCCGATACCCCGTGGGTATACCCCGTTAGGCATAAAGACGTTAGGCATAATGGACATTAGGCATAACGGACGATAAGCATAATATACGTTAGGCATAATGAACGTTTGGCATAATTTGCCTTCTTTATGTCATCGTCCATTATGCCTAACGTTCATTATACCTAACGTCCATTATGCCTAACGTTTTTATGCCTAACGGGGTATACCCACGGGGTATCGGAAATTGAATCAATTTTGATCCATTGATTTGTTCCCAAACTTATTTCTATGCACTTGCCATGTAGGTAGATAAAATTATTCTTATTTGTATTACTCCAGCTTTCCTCCATGGGAATATCTTCACGGATTTTTTCTCCCAATTGCATTCGCGAAAAGTACAACACCTCCGAAAAAACTCACTTGTCATCCATAAGCGCAGCGAGACTGCGTGATTCAGATCCATGCAAGTTCCGGATGATTATAACAAGCAGGGTTCGAAAACAAAGCACATGATTGGAAGAAGCTCATGAGAGGACAAGTGGAGTGTCAGACTCCACCAATCGAGTGACAGGTTTTTATTTATTTATTTTCAGACGAACACCGAAGTGGCCTGTGCAGTGCATATAAGTCTTCTCCATTCAGCTCGGACCAGCTACACGTCGCTACATTGTCCTCTGTAAGCCCCTGGCTGCTCAATGTGAAAATTAGTTTGAGAATTACTACCGAGGACGGGGTCGCTTATTACTCGTTGCACTGTCAGAGACCCAGGGCAGCAGGGACTATGTCCAAGGGCTTGACGATCCCTCCCCAGGCCATCTGCGAGTTGTGGCGCCTGTCTAGGATGTGGTGGGGTTTGACAGTGGGCCCTGTTAAACCTCTATAAAAAGCTGCATGAATCCGCAAGTATGCTCCGCCAAAGCGACCGTGTGCTTCTCAAAGCGCGCAAGCCCAAGTCCTGGTGTTAGGTGGGACGCTAAACAGCCCTGACACGATGGCCCTCCGACGAGACAGGAGGTTTCGGCAGGCCCAATAAGCCGCCTTTAAAAACAACTATTACGAACGACATAGAAGATAATACGACTCGATACAATCGGCAATGACCTAGGCGACGAATAAAGGATCACGATTGGAAGCTTCACGCAGAAAAACCTATGTTAAAAACAAACATATTCTAGGTAAATCCAAACAATAATTCAGTTTGTTCTGGCATCAAAAATAAATGTGTTTGGATCAAACATATTATTGCATTTGATGCGAACGAAAACTTTCTTTTGAATCAAATGTGCGTTTCAACTTGTTTCAACCAGCTAAATGTTTGAAGCAAACATGGATATTATTGTTTTGGTTAGGCCATTCATAATATTTTCTTATCAACTCTACCAATTTTCATATTCTGGTAGTTTCACTACCAGATTTCACAATTCCAATCGTTCATATTTCATTTACTTACCTTTCTGTACCTGAAAAACATCCTTATCATCAATTTGGAAGCAAGAAAACATATTATTCCTCGCTTGCTCCTGCTCCTCTGTTGACCTCCGATCGGATCCGATCC
Organism: Armigeres subalbatus; assembly: GCF_024139115.2. Taxonomy (NCBI): domain Eukaryota; kingdom Metazoa; phylum Arthropoda; class Insecta; order Diptera; family Culicidae; genus Armigeres; species Armigeres subalbatus. The sequence continues at coordinate 291,621,555 of NC_085140.1, read as the reverse complement.
GAACTCGAGTTTTTGTTTACTTTTGCAAGAGCGAGCGAGGGGCTGCCCACTAGTGTACGTATAAAACAAACAGGGATTTAATTTGGTTTTAAAAATAAATATGCTTGATTCAAACATTTTACCATTTTGGAAGTAAACATGTATATTTTTGAAGCAAATGAATGAAATTTGTATCCGTGTTGGAACATGGAACTGCAAGTCGCTAGGCTTCGCAGGTTGCGACAGGATAATCTACGATGAATTACATCCCCGCAACTTCGATGTCGTAGCGCTGCAGGAAATCTGCTGGACAGGACAGAAAGTGTGGAAAAGCGGGCATCGAGCGGCTACCTTCTACCAAAGCTGTGGCACCACCAACGAGCTGGGAACCGGCTTCATAGTGCTGGGAAAGATGCGCCAACGCGTGATTGGGTGGCAGCCAATCAACGCAAGGATGTGCAAGCTGAGGATAATAGGCCGTTTCTTCAACTATAGCATCATCAACGTGCACTGCCCAAACGAAGAGAGATCCGACGACGAGAAAGAAGCGTTCTATGCGCAGCTGGAGCAGACATACGATGGATGCCCACTGCGGGACGTCAAAATCGTCATCGGTGACATGAACGCTCAGGTAGGAAGGGAGGAAATGTATAGACCGGTCATCGGACCGGATAGTCTGCATACCGTATCGAACGACAATGGCCAACGATGCATAAACTTTGCAGCCTCCCGCGGAATGGTAGTCCGAAGCACCTTCTTTCCCCGCAAGAATATCCACAAGGCCAGATGGAAATCACCTAATCAAGTGACGGAAAACCAAATCGACCACGTTCTAATCGACGGTAAATTCTTCTCCGACATCACGAACGTACGCACTTACCGCAGTGCGAATATTGAATCCGACCACTACCTCGTTGCAGTATGCCTGCGCTCAAAACTCTCGACGGTGATCAACACGCGTCGGAGTCGTCCACCGCGGCTAAACATTGGGCGGCTACAAGACGGTAGACTAGCCCAAGACTACGCACAGCAGCTGGAAGTGGCACTATCAACGGAAGAGCAGCTAGGCGCAGCATCTCTTGAAGATGGCTGGAGAGATATTCGATCCGCCATTGGAAGCACCGCAACCGCTGCACTAGGCACGGTGGCTCCGGATCAGAGGAACGACTGGTATGACGGCGAATGTGAGCAGTTAGTTGAGGAGAAGAATGCAGCATGGGCGAGATTGCTGCAACACCGCACGAGGGGGAACGAGGCACGATACAAACGGGCGCGGAACAGACAAAACTCAATTTTCCGGAGGAAAAAGATGGCTAGATATCTTTTAAAACGTTACACACTCATCGAACGTTCAAACTAGACTCTTTATTAATTCAAATTCTTAACTTAACTTGAGCTCCCATTTGGAGGTACCTGAAGTCATTATATAAATCACACCGTCGGCACTAGCGTGCGACGGGTAGCATGGGAACAGCTTGCCCTGGGAACAACCATAAAGCGATGACTCTGTAAAACGACACTTCCAAAACGAAGTGCATAAGCATTGCAAAAGGCATCGACTTGATGAGTCGCTGGATTATGGAGTCTAGAATTATATACGGCATGCCGCAAGGAATGCGATTTTATGGAATTGAACTAGGGTCGGTGACATACGTGATACGCATGCTACACCACCACCCTTTACTGAAAAATGATTGAAGATCATTTTTAATTTTGACTTCAAATACCTCTCACAAATTACAATGATTATAATCCTGTTCCTTCAGTAAATTTTTCTTTCTTACATTTTAAGCTCATCCCTCCTTTGGAAAAGAATGATTTCACATGGTACAATGGCAATGGCAATATGTTTGTTATGATATTTTGTTGGTGGTTGTTTTCCATAATTCTATCTGATAATGGGTGAATTGCATTCTCAATTTCGTGTGATTCAAAATAAAGGATAAGTTTCATTAGTATTTAAGAATATGCTATCATTTTAATTTTTAAAATATCAATTCGAAAGGTGTGCAATAATAATCTCCACTTTTCAGTGTACATTCCACTAAAAAACTCTATATATATATATTTTTAAATAATTAAATTGCAGTTGAAGTAGTGTTATACAAATAATAATAATGCTTTTGTCCAATATGCTTTGGATTATTTACTGAAGATCGGTAGACATTCATTCAAATACCTTTAGTTTTTCTCTAACGAACCGATAATTTTGTGAAATCTACGTTTTAATATACAAAACCGAGTTTAGGTAAAAGAAATGCTTCTTCATTTGTAACTGCTTCGTACACATGAAGTTGATCAGGCTTCTGTGTTTGAACGTTGCAATGAATAACATTTTCTTGTTTTTAAGAAATGGAACTGGTAATTTAATCAATTTAAGCGAAAAGGTCTCAATATGAATTTTGCTAAAGCAGTTTTTATTTCTTCTGTATAATTCGTTACGTCTTACGAAATATGTAGTAGAAAAATTAATGTTGCATGGAAAAAAAATCATATAATTAAGGACAGATCCAAAATCAATAAAGTATTAAATATATATATTTGAACATTCTGATTTTTGTTCAACGTTGTCGCTATCCATGACAAAATTATTATAGCTGATAAACAATTTTTCCTATATTCTATGACGTCCTTCTGCTCTTCATTGAGGCAGGCATCCGGGTAATAATAAAAAAACGAGCGTGCACAGACTTATCTGGTCGCTTTTCAAATTAATTTAGGCAACAAGCACTAGAGCTTGGCCATTTCTTCTTCCGGGCATCCGGTATCCTTTTAATCCGGGCATCTGGGGCAATATTTTAAAATTCAATAATAAATAAATACGTGGGTGCAGGCCTGCAAACCCTTTTTTCTATCACTTTTAGCACCCAGGCATTCCTTGCTATGGATTTTAAGCCTTTTCGCATAGCTAAAGAGAATATTATGATTTTGTTTCCTAATTCTAACAACCTTCTGGGGATTTTAAGCCTTTTCGCCCAGGGGTTGAGTAAATAAATAATGAAATGTATTGGTTTTTTAACGAAATTCTGGGGATTTTAAGCCTTTTCGCCCAGTAATTACGTAATAAATAATAAAATGAAATAAATATGTTTGAGTTTACTTTGTAATTTGTTGATATTATTATTTATGTGTTTTTTGTAGTTGACATTATAAAGTTTTTAGCCATTTTATTTGTATTTTGTTTAGTTTTATTTTAGAAATATCTAATCATATCATATTTTATATTTCTACATTTTATATTCAAATTTTCATTATTCGAGGGTTGTTATTAATGATTTTTAAATATTTAAGTTATTTATTTGTTACTGTTGACAAATTATAACAGTTTTGTTTTTGAATTGAGTTTTTCAATTGTTAATTTTGCTTTTGTTTATGAGTTCATTATAATATAATTATTGTGTTGAATTTAAATCTTACTTTTTTTTAGTAATATCAGAAATATTTGAAAAAATTTAGTATGTTGCAAATCTTGATTTTGGAATTTTATATTTTCTTTATATATTATTATTTATAAGATATTTTTGTTTTAGGTATATTTTATTAAAAATTAATAACACGGGGAAAAATTCTTAACGTTTTACATCGTAGTAGCAAAACTAAACGTTCAAAATGAAAGTACTGTGAGTTCACCTCTATTTGTGAAAATGTAAAATATAGTCCGAGAAGGAAAACATGTTTTTTTTATTATTGGAAAGAAGAAACAAAAAATAAGGGTATAACTCAGGAAAATCGACACATACTTTATGGCAAAAATCCATGTATTTTGAAATATGTATATCATGCGTCGGCACATACTTAATTGCATACAAATTCACAAAGGGTTACTATGACCCACATGGATAGTATGTGTGAACACTCATGCAATGCATGCGGGGGCATGGAATATATGTGTCGAAAATATGGAATCCATTTCGCTATCCCCATTGCAAAATCCATGTTTGAACTCATGAATATAATGCGGAGATTTTTGTAAGTGTAGGGATAAATTTATAATGAATACCAAATATTGTGTTTGATTGATCATTTTTTTTTGTTATTGATTGGTAATGATCAATGTTTACGAAATTTGCATTGTTTTTAATTTTGAAGGCAAATTTGAGCCAGATAAATATAGCCATTCACTTTTATACGGTGAATAGTAGGATAGAGGAGAAAGAAACTTGTACGATTAGGTTAAAATCAATTAAGTAATACAGAAAGAATGCAAAAAATGTTTTTTTCTTCCTTGGATGATCAAAGTGAAAACTTTTGCTCGAAGAAAAAAGTAAAATGTTATAGTTGAGTGTACCCTTCATGAAAGTATTTATAAATGGGTACCTAATTTGGCGATGCAAAAAACTTAACAAAATGAGATTGCATGAGTGGGAATATTGTGCTTACATTTTAGAAAACACAAAATTACAAAAGCTTTTTTTGTCATTTTATTTTAAGTTTAACCTGAAACTAAGATGCATAGTTCATTTAAATGATTATTTTCAAATGTATAAACAAATTTAGATAGGCTTAAAAACATGTTTTTGAATGGTTACATGAAGTAATGCTAAGGTGAAAAAATAAAATTAGCAGTTTGATGAGTTACCACATTTTGGAAAAACATATATATAGGATGAGAAAATATGTTTTTTTTATAGGTCAGTTTTGGACATTAGTTTTAAGTATGCATTAGAAACGGCTTGAGTTAGTTTGCAAATAATTTAAAATTCCTTTCAAGGACAAATTTCCGTCGTATGATACACGTTGTACGTTTGATATTATTCGAAATTTTGCTAATAGAGTTTGCCATGACATTATTTATAAATAATCTACTCACAAATAAAAAAGATACTACTGAATTATTAACAAAATATATGAATTAAAATTACAAAGAATAAAATTAAATTGTATTTGTGCAATTGTCAAATTTCTGACAGCAGAAAGGTGTAAATGCACAACGGAGTCTTTAACTCAAAAGTGTAGTTTAGGATTAGTACGCTTAATTGCAACAAAGTAGATAAATTTATGACAACTTCGCACAAAAAAAAAGATGTTTGTTTAGAATTGTAAGTAAGTTTTTAGTTACACTGGGATTCTTTTCTAACAAGTTTGATAGCTTTTTTTTCTAAATAAAATCTGTTCTTTTTTTTGTAAATTTGAATAATTTTGTAATATCAATTCTTCAATAATGTGTTCAGCAATAATATTATAAATAGCAATATATAATAATAATAATGATTTTTTTTTTCATAAATTTTTCGCTGAGTTGTTCAAATTTATTAGTCTTTTACTGTTTGATTTAATTATTATGTGCATTTGTGGCAATGATCATATTAATTTAAATAAATAAATAGTAAAACTCTAAACTAAACTGCTAAACGTCACCCATACTCGAGTGATTCTACTGTACTTTTGTATTGCGCAATTCAGTTGCAACATGAATTTTCTTTATCGTAAACATGTATTTAAAGATTTTCTTCGACTGCTTTACGATTTCTTCGATTAAAAACACTTATTTTTATATGCTAAATATTGGATTCACCGTGTTTCTATGCCTTTGTAATTTCATTAAAACGCATAAAAAGATTCACTTCTTCGTAAAATGTAAAAAAAATCAAATTCGTTTTTCGTTGAAGTTTATAAGTGGTTTTTAGTATTATTATTAATTACTTTCTCATTGTGTGCTTTTTTTGGGTTTTAAACGAACAAATATACGCGCGAACAAAACAATACCGCAGTTAAACAATTAGTACGAAAACCTAATATAAGACGTAAAGTTGTAATTTTGAATCATCAATAAAAATCTACATTTACTCCGAGACTTACAAGAAAAGGGAGAAACTAAACTAGAGCTCATCTAGAGAAAAATGTCGCACGACAGTTAGAAGATAGCACTATTCAAAAGATTATAATTTTATGCGTACATACAAACAACATGTTGTTCATTTTACTCACTTTCTTTTGAAATTAGATAAATTCCGCTATTACCTGGTTACTGCTGCATACTTGCTAAATGTTTTCAGCGAATCCATCCGTGTCGAGTCTTTCGGCGGTTCAAAAGACATTGGGGTACATGCGCCAATTGCATGTATTATGTTGCGCGAGTTGTGCTGTACTCGATAATTAAATCCACCTGCAGCTCCACTTTTGGTCTCGTGTTTCCAAGCGTTGACTCACGAGGCATTTTGATTGATAAATCCCGATCTCCTACTGAGGCGATGATCGTAGGTTTTTGTTATTGTTGCTTCTGATTTAATCTTATAGATCACACGTATCGACTTGTACACAAACTTTAGTTCAATTGCTCCGTTCACTCACGTTCAAATTTCCATTAGCTTTGAAAATAAGTTTTGTCCAACATATAACGACATTTTTCCAACATATTATGTAGCGAATACACTTGTGTATTCTGTGTGTCCTGCGTCAGCAAATCTCGACCCGAGAACTAAATTACACACATGGTGTGATAACCGCAATTGGGGACATACCGGGCATCATTTAAATCCATTTTAGCCACTCAACTATGTACATTTTCTTCAGCCGGCAGCATGACGGTTCCTGCCGGCTCACCAGTCTTTATCACTTTATTAATTGCCGGATTCGGCCACTTGTTCACTGGTCGCCATGTAACAGGTTAACTGTTCGGCGGGTGATATCTTTTAAAACGTTACACACTCATCGAACGTTCAAACTAGACTCTTTATTAATTCAAATTCTTAACTTAACTTGAGCTCCCATTTGGAGGTACCTGAAGTCATTATATAAATCACACCGTCGGCACTAGCGTGCGACGGGTAGCATGGGAACAGCTTGCCCTGGGAACAACCATAAAGCGATGACTCTGTAAAACGACACTTCCAAAACGAAGTGCATAAGCATTGCAAAAGGCATCGACTTGATGAGTCGCTGGATTATGGAGTCTAGAATTATATACGGCATGCCGCAAGGAATGCGATTTTATGGAATTGAACTAGGGTCGGTGACATACGTGATACGCATGCTACACACCAGCAGGAAGATCGAGACCGTGAAGAGACGGAGGAACTGTTCCGCGCTAATAACGCACGAAAGTTCTATGAGAAGTTGAACCGTTCACGTAAGGGCCACGTGCCACAGCCCGATATGTGTAAGGACATAAACGGGAACCTTCTTACAAACGAGCGTGAGGTGATCCAAATGTGGCGGCAGCACTATGAAGAGCACCTAAATGGCGATATGGCAGACAACGGTGGCGGTATGGTAATGAACCTATGTAGGAGCACGCGCGCAGGACATGCGACTTCCGGCTCCGAATCTCCAGGAAATCCAGGAGGAGATCGGCCGGCTGAAAAACAAGAAAGCCCCTGGAGTTGACCAACTACCAGGAGAGCTGTTTAAACACGGTGGTGAGGCACTGGCTAGAGCGCTGCACTGGGTGATTACCAAGGTTTGGGAGGATGAGGTTCTGCCGCAAGAGTGGATGGAAGGTGTCGTGTGTCTCATCTACAAAAAGGGCGATAATCTGGATTGTAGCAACTACCGCGCAATCACATTGCTGAACGCCGCCTACAAGGTACTCTCCCAAATTTTATGCCGCCGACTAACACCAATTGCAACAGAGTTCGTGGGGCAGTACCAGGCGGGATTAATGGGTGAACGCTCTACCACAGACCAGGTGTTCGCCATACGTCAGGTATTGCAGAAATGCCGCGAATACAACGTGCCCACACATCATCTATTTATCGACTTCAAAGCCGCATATGATACAATCGATCGGGACCAGCTATAGCAGCTAATGCACGAAAACGGATTTCCGGATAAACTGATACGGTTGATCAAGGCGACGATGGATCGGGTGATGTGCGTAGTTCGAGTTTCAGGGGCATTCTCGAGTCCCTTTGAAACGCGTAGAGGGTTACGGCAAGGTGATGGTCTTTCGTGTCTGCTATTCAACATCGCTTTGAGGGAGTAATACGAAGGGCATGGATTGACACGAGTGGTACGATTTTCACGAAGCCCGTCCAGTTATTTGTTTTCGCCGTCGACATTGATATCATGGTACGTAACTTTGAGAGGATGGAGGAAGCCTACATCAGACTGAAAAGCGAAGCTAAACGGATTGGACTAGCCACCCACCACGAGTTTCTATCGGTGGTGACGAAATCGAGGTGGTTGAAGAATTCGTGTACTTGGGCTCACTGGTGACCGCCGATAATGATACCAGCAGAGAAATTCGGAGGCGCATAGTGGCTGGAAATCGTACGTATTTTGGACTCCGTAAGACGCTCCGATCGAATAGAGTTCGCCGCCGTACTAAACTGACTATCTACAAAACGCTTATAAGACCGGTAGTCCTCTACGGACACGAGACCTGGACGATGCTCGTGGAGGACCAACGCGCACTGGGAGTTTTTGAAAGGAAAGTGTTGCGTACCATCTATGGTGGGGTGCAGATGGCGGACGGTACATGGAGGAGGCGAATGAACCACGAGTTGCATCAGCTGTTGGGAGAACCATCCATCGTTCACACCGCGAAAATCGGATGACTGCGGTGGGCCGGGCACGTAGCCAGAATGTCGGACAGTAACCCGGTGAAAATAGTTCTCGACAACGATCCGACGGGAACAAGAAGGCGAGGTGCACAGCGGGCAAGGTGGATCGATCAGGTGGAGGACGATTTGCGGACCCTCCGAAGACTGCGTGGTTGGCGAAGTGCAGCCATGGACCGTGCTGAATGGAGAAGACTTTTATGTGCAGCACAGGCCACTCCGGCCTTAGTCTGATAATAAATAAAAAAAAACTGTCAGAGACCCTTACAACACTGCTTCGGCACTCACCTGATCAGAAGCTGGATTCTGGACGTCGATTGTCAAACTCAGGTACTCATAACAAGGAGAATCAATCAAGGTGAAAAAGGTTCGATTACAGCGGACCAGCCAGATTAAGGACTGGGTACCACAATTCATTCAACACTTGAAAGGAAAATGATCCAAAAGAGCATATAATGGGAATTGGCACGGCAAATGCTGGGTAAAGCGTACCATTGGTACTTCGCGTACCTGAAGGAATAAAATAGACCCCATATCGCGGTCCTTAGCCTCTTACCCAGCAGCTCCTATCCCTACCTCCCCGTGGCGCTGGCCGGGATACGAGCAACCTTAGGGAAGATCGGGTAACCAACCCCGGTGGGAACTATGGTCGTATGCTAACAGGGAAGGGGGGGTTTGCTCCTCTCCGGAGGTGCAAATCTTACTGAGCGTCTGTTCTCCATGTCAGGATCGGCTCACAACAGCGTCTGTTGTCCATGTTAGGGGCGGCTGATCATCGTCCGAGTGCAAGCGAGGGACTCTAAGTGAAACTGTGCACCATGGTCCACCGGGAATAAGGAGGAATGGTCCTCCGGAAATTTAGGGGGTTTGGTGTCAGACCCTGCAAGCCAGCCATGCTCATTGCTGCGACGGTAGAAGTGATGGTAACGAAGTAGCAGTCAAAACAAGGGCCTCGTTGAAGAACAATTGGATGGCGGTTGTGTGTCTTGTTTTTGTCGTCGATTGCAATTTCATAGAACGTTAATGCACTCTAACTGTTTGATATTATTCAAATTTAAGAGAATTATAGTTCATTGAATAGACAATCGCAGAACACACTAATTATCAACAATATAAAATTGCAGCGAACACAAAATACAACATAGTTCAATGAAAAATACACAGCGAAATTAAAATCAACACTCACGATGCAGTCGGCAACTCAAAAGAGTTGCTGGGTAAGAGGCTAAGGACCGCGAGATGTGGTCTATTTTATTCCTTCAGGTACGCGAAGTACCAATGGTACGCTTTATCCAGCATTTGCCGTGCCTCCTTAAGGTAATAGAGATTTATTCTAGAACTTGTTTGGAAGAATCCCGAGCAGCACAAGTCAGACTAAAGTGGTTGCAGCTTCTTGATTGCGAATTAGTCCGGCACATATGAGCAACATATGTGGAATAGGCTAGATGTATCAGTCGTGGCTATAGCACCAGTTGTCGCACTAGTGCGAAATGGCCAATCAAATCACCACAAATTAAGTTCAGATCGATAAAGCATACTCATATGATACGATAACACCTTTGATCTCCTCCAAAACAAGCAATGCATAATTGTAAAAATTGATTTTGCTTAATTGTTGACGTCCTTTGCACCAGTTGTCCCTATTTGGCCAATCCCATAAGAAAACAATGGGGTTTACCAAATAAGGAACCAAAATTAAGAATAGTGCCACAACTGGTGCATGCGTTCCTATTATGGATTAATCAATTTTGAGGATTATAACAAATTTTATTGTGGTTTTCACAGCTGTTCTAAGGAGCAGGCAGTAAAACCTTTCGATCGATATATAAAGTCAACCCCCATGCCTTTGACTTATTTAAAAAAAACAGTTGTTCTTATGTATGGCGACAATTGGTACGCCCACCCTATGTGTGTTGCTAGGGATATTTTATTTTTCATAGAACTATATAACCCTCAAAAAGCAAAGTTGTTTTCAGTGTATCGTACCTTTGCTTGGAGTAAGATAAAAGAAAATCTGCAGCCAGACACCTGGAAGACATCGCAGATCGTGTGGGGGTTGAGAAACGCCCAGTCAGCAACCGCCGTGCATGTGCCGAGATGACCTTTTTACGACTATACAGAAACCCCCGCAGCTTTTTCGCGCATCGGGGGTTGTCCGAAGTCGTATCTATGCTGCTAATTAGCATGACATTCCAATAGTTTTAGGAAAGTGGACATGTTGATATGATGTGCTCCACCAATTCTACTTTAGACTTCACCTACACTTTCGGCCAAAAGTTTGGGTTCACCCTCGAAAAATATAGGTAAAAGTTTTTGCCGGATTTTTGCCGTTTCACATCCGATTTCGGGTATTCTTAGCTCAGTACATAGATTATGAGTAGATCTTACATCTTTTTTTGTATTTCTTTCTTTATTTGGTAGGTACTCTGTGTTATTTAACCGCTACTGTGCCGAGATCTACTGTGCTATTCTGCTGCTAGAATCCTCACAGAATCTATTTTTAGATTTTCCATTATTCATTGTTGTTGTCTTTGCTGGTCCATCCCACCGTGAGTTCAATGTGTTCATTTGTCCATGTTTTGAATACAATGATCGTTGCGCATTGTTCAGTTGCCATTTTTCCAGGTACGTTGGAGGAATGCCTTCGATAAGAACAGTTTGTCAGTCGTCATCAGGCAGTCGTAACAGTACGGGCGCTCCCCAATACGCCACCGTACTACCGGCCATATTGTTTCCTAAAAATAAATATACATAAGTTTTATTATGTCAATATTGAAGGCAGCCAGTAATGCTGTTAGAATCTATTTATATTAGCATTAGCATTAGCATTAGCATTGAGCATTTCGCACAAAATCGTAGGTGGTATAAGCCAAGACTATTGTACGAGAGTAGCATCACTTTCATCCGTTACCACAGGATATTGATTTGGGACTAATCACTATCTCTTAGATGAAAGCAATGCACTCTCCAATAGTCGAGATCTGTCCTGGCCACGTCTTTGCGAATGCTGAGGAAGGGGAAGGATGGTTAGTTGGACACCTACTTAAGAAAGATGCAGAGAACTCTACGACCTCTCATAGGTGCCACGGGAGGTTTTGGGATTGTGTGGAAGGTTATAACAGTAGGAATCGTTTTGGTAGAACGTGAAACACAGAAAGAACTAAGATAGAAATACAAAGTAGGAAAGGGACGAGCCTGGAATTGAACCCACGACCTCCTGCTTATAAGGCAGAAGCGGTAGCCACTAGACCACCGAGCTCGTCTGCTGTTAGAATCTATTTATATCAGTACAAAATAAGAAAATTTGAGCTATAATAAATACTCACCAAGAGAACTGAAGATGGTCACGTGATTTCTAACGGTAGATCGCGATTAAGATTAATACTTTTGACAATTGAGTTTGCCGAAATTCGGGTAAATTATAGGTTGCCGATAACTATGGCAAACTTGACTGCCGAGTTTCAGTAACTTGTATAAACGTCATATTTATTAACGAGATATCAGTAAAAATTGGCTTTTACGATCATGTTCGTCAATTCGTTTTACCGAGAAAAAAAAATGTCGATTAAGTGTGTATATTGGCTGCATAACATTTTCCATGATATGTAAAAAAGTTTTAGCACATTTTCCAGAAAGAAAAGAAATAAAATCGTAGTTGCGCGATTTTATTGTGCAATTTCCGTCCATTTATAAAGGGGCCAACTTTCGATTTATCCACCGTCAATTACAGAGTGTACGTGTGGACGATCATTAAGGCTTCCCCAGACCTAAGCGATTTCATCGCCGCGACGGCGTCAACTAGTCGCCGCGATTCGATCGTACGTCACGACTGTCGCGTCGCGTGTGTTTGGAGGAACCTTTAATCTGAGGTCTATTTCGAGAAATTGATGAGCTGACGATTATGTTGGGTATATTAACATGTAAATTTGGCTGAGAAACGCCTGAGATATTGTCATGGTAAATTCGAATTAATATGACCCGAACATCTTAAAAGTGACTTTTTTAGAGCACTGTAGGAAGGTTAATCTTCATATATCAATTATTATAAACATTTCAATTCAAGAAAAATACATATTAAGAAAAGTAAGTTTCCAAACAAAAGGTCAAGAACTGTACTTAAACAACTGTACTTTTGGCCGATGCATACCATGCACTTCAGTGAATATTTTAATTTAAAAAAAAACAAAAATTTTCTGTCGAAATTTTATCAATGACTCTCAAAGATGATTAAAATTGTGTTCCATTCCACTTTTTATTTCGTAATTTTGTGGGCTCAATTTCGATATTTTTGAAACTAGTGTGACTTCATAATGCTCCGATTTTGGATCTTAACATATAAAAAGAATGCTTTTGACGAGTACTAAGAAAATCGGAAATATTTTTTTCCGATGTTTGTACTCTTTGAATAGTATCAATTATACGACTATTTTCGTAACGCGACACCATTGCAATGGCATTGTTTTTAAAGTTCACATTTTTTTGAAGCAATACAATTGTATCAACGGTCATGAAAAACTATTCTTTATTATGTATTCACCCATACATTTGCACCCAAACAGGTGTGATGGAGCACATTCTTTAAAATTTGATTAGGAAGCCTTTTTTCTCATACTAAAAGTCTACTACTTGGATTGGCTAACAATGTTACAAAATCATTTTTTAGTGGAAAAAATGTTTTCTTGTAATTCAATGTGTATGTTTTCATGTCCTCCTGCACTGCCGTCATACGCATATTTGTCCCATGTTTGCTGGGATTCCCTATATACATAAGACAATTATGCGTATAATGGCAGTGCAGATGTTGGATCCAAATTTTCAGTTTGAAATTTTGGTCCCTTGGTGTGGAAGTGCGTGGGTTGTGTATACTGGATAAATATGTTACAAATATTCATATTCTTTGCTTCCTCTAAACATTATTTGCTATCATTTTCCAATTGAAATTTAATTTTCATATTGAATATTTGCATTTTGAACTTTTTTTTCCTTTTTATTTTTTTATTCGTCCACCTCATAACTTCCAAGAGCTGTCGGACATAAAACAAATTTAATATTTGTAATAATTTAAAATATGAATTAAAACTAATAATCGGCAGGTATTCCCGGTCGGCCTTTCAATATACCTCTTTAAAACGGCATGAAGCTGAATCGTAAACTTCCGAGACAATACAAAATACTACGCAAGAAGTTATGAGAAAAATTATATCGCAAACGGAGGTTTTCGAGACTATGCCTGGAGGGCGACTCCTGCCGAGAATACCAGCAGATATGCCCTACATCGCTATTCAATATTATTTGCACTGAGGTCACTTCTATGCAGTCATAAATTGGCACGTGTGGACAACAGCCCGAATTAGAAAAATGTGACGAAAAATTCCTGTAGCGTGGGCGTTTAAACACTGGAGCAATACCTCAGCCATACGTGTAAGTCTCTGCGCAACCGGTGCGGTGAGTAATCTTCATAAACTGTGGCGTCCGCCGGTTGGCAGCTCATGTTCATTCGAAGATCAAATTTATCTCGCGGCGGCTTACAGTCGGAAAATCTGCGCGTAGCGAGAAAAAAAACCTGTGAAAATGAAATTGAGTGTGGGACTTAACGTCCACCACCGACAGGCTGGGTTCGAGACATCTCGCACGGTCAGAGCATCGGTAAACTGATCATTATAAATATAAACGATATTGTATACATTATTTCTTGGCAAACGAGACACACACCTATCCAACGCCAACGGACCAACGGCTTAGGAGCACAACATTCCGCGCCGAATATGGTGGTTTGTTAGTATCCCCGTTCGAAATGGACCTGCCATACTGACGTACCGATTCTACACACTCAGTGTTGGGGTGCTAAAAAATGTTCACAGACCAGGCGAAATTTACTCACTGCCCGCACGAGTTTTTTGTTGTTTGTATTTTCCGTTTTGCGTGGAACTCAGCACAAAAGAGGGGAGAATCGCATTAAAAAAAATATGATCCAGTGATCGAACTTAGAAGTGGAATAATGTGTAAAGTTTTATTTCTTCAAAACTGCTATCGAATGCCGAAAAATGTTTTAAAATTTTTAATTTTTTTTAGAAATAAATAATAGAGGTTTCATTCGAAAGACACGACAAAGGTAGGAAATTGTGTTGGAAAATTCCACTGTTTGCTAGTTTAACACAGTTACTCTTAGAAAAGTAGCACTAACTAAAAATAAGTTTAAAATATAACCAATAAACAGTTGGACTTCGCAATAGCTCCAAGCAACAAAATCCATGAAATTTACACTCTGGAAAACGTCGGCCAATCCCAACTGTGCATTCTATGACACTACCCCTTGAAACAAACATAAACGGGATCAACGGCTGAAATTCAAGCAAACTTTTCTCCCACATTTTGCGGTGTTGTTGCTTCTGGCGATTATTTGCTTTATTCGCGTGGTGCAGCGGCGGCAGCACGCTATAAATAACATCCGAATCACATACTTACGCGCGCAGCTGGACAAAGTGTGACTAGGTTTTATTTTATTACCGTACAGTTCTGGGCCAAAGGTAGAGTTTATAGATGCAAACAAAATTTCAAACATCCATTAGGTTATTGATATATTTGGATTTTTTTTTCCAGAAAATGATGTATTTGCATATTTAGTGCTGGTGACGTAATCTCAAAACTTCATTTTGATTATTTTTGTTCATAACCCAGAGAACATTTACTGATCTGAAACGCTTAAAGTAGCTACGATCAGAATATCAAACATAACGTGTTTGCTGGTATTCTTTAATGCAATATCTGTGGAAAACCTACATTTTATTTGATAGGGGAACTGTTCCGTTTTCCATCTCGTTGAACATATGTTTATCTGATCGCAAAATACGGCGTGTTCAGTAGAGTATCATATCAGTATCATAAAAATAATTAGCATTACCAAAATTTCAGTTACGTGAAAATATAGCCTCTTATATTTCATTCCCTGAGTATTTAAGATAATCTACCCAGGGGTCCCGAACAACTTTTTTTCCATAGGAAATCAACATTCTAATCTCTAGCTTAACCAGCAGCAATTCACGAGTCACGCACAAGTTGAGTCTTTCATTCATTTTCAACCATTTTTCATGAATCTAATGCAATCGATGAATATTCTTCATGTTCTTGTATTTTGAACCTTATGCCAAATGATCAAATGCGGAGAAGAATAACGGAGCCGAGATAATTTCATTCAACATTCGGCTAGATAACATGTACCACTTCGCAAGGGTTAAACCCATTTGTATTTTTAATAACAACCTCTCTCTGATAAATTAATTTCATTTTTTGTTTTGGCTTTAAATGTAAATTTGTAAAAATGAATCCAGATATATGAGAATTTACAAATTTATTGTTTGAGTTTGAAAAACGATAGGATTTTGACATTAAAGACATATCGATGTGTGAAAACCTAAAGATTTTTCATCACATTTCCATGGATAACATGCACAGAAAAAAAATGTGAAAAGTAAACAGCGCGTAAAACTTGGGATGCGGAAATCTACGCTATTCTACGCTGAAACGGTTCTCTTCCTAACAAGTTTGCGTACAACTTGTGTATATGTGTATGTATGTGTGTATGTGTACAAAGCATTATCCAATTTGCTCGCAACAAGTTGCAATCGACGCGGATTGCGGTCTAGTTGTTTCCTATTGAAAATTGGTTTGATCGGCCATTGCATTCCAGAGTTAGTGAAAAAACATTGTTTTTTTTTAAGTGTAGTTAGAGTTAGTAAAAACACATTGTTTTTTTTGTCAAGGGGGACCCCCCTTGGAAAAAAATTAAAAATCGATTTTTTTTTCAGGTACCGCTGCAATGCACTCAAATGACCGAAAATAGACATAAATTAAAGGAAAAGGTAAAACCTATCCCCCTAAAGTGCAAATTCAACCTCTCTTATATGTTTTAGTTTTTCTCATTTTTATAATGCGCGAGAAAGGCACCACCAACGCTAGGTGGATTAATTTGGATTTTTTATTCTTCATTATAGAGTTTTTCAGCTTGGCTGGTTCACATCTTACATAAATATATCATGATATTACTATCGAAACATTTTTACTTTTTATTAGATGGCTGAGTTGTATTCCCGGTTCGGTCTAGGATTTTTTATGATTAGACGTTTTCTCCGCATTCTGAAAATAATATAATATTATATAATATAATATATATAATATAATATATATCATAATATAAATATATTAATATATAAATATCTATATACATAAAAATGAATTTCTGTCTGTCTGAACCTTATAGACTCCGAAACTACTGAAACGATCGGCGTGAAAATTCGTATGCATAGGTTTTTGGGGCCGGGGAAGGTTCTTAAGATGGTTCGAGTCCCCTCCCTCTTTTGGAAATGGGATCTCCCATACAAATGAAGCATAAATTCCTTCATAACTCGAGAATTAAGCCGAGAATAAATCAATTTTAGGCGAATCGAAGTTCGTCGGGTCTGCTAGTATCAAATATAAATTATTATTAATAATATGATCGTTGAACGTACATACTTCTCTTTTCGGGCGTGTCATTGAACGAGAATAAGTTTTGTGTACAAACCTATTTGAAGTCGCTAGCGTATAACAGCACAGATTTCATATTAGAGTTGAAAATTCGGAGAGTTTGAAATTCGTTCACTTCGCAAAGTCAGCCCTTGCTTTCTTGGTCCGTGCGCCTATGTCGATCTTGGTAGTGTCGTATGACGCCATTTGGCTACAAATAAGCCTTGGAAGTTTTCAACATTCTCCATTTATTGCCTGGCTACTGTGAAACTGGAAGGGGTCACCGTGGCTAATTCCAACGATTTGGTTTTGTTGACGTTGATGACTAAATCTGCCAAAGAGGAGCACTCGACAAGGTCGTTAAGCTTACTTTGCATATCAGAGCGCCGTTGAGCGAGGAGTGCAACGCCATATCGGTCAATTCGAAGTCGCTTAGGTAATAGGCTGCCATAGGAGCCCGCGGTTTAGTTCATGGTCAATCGCACTTACTAGAATTTCGTCGATTATGATGAGGAACAGTAGCGGTGATAGAATCCATCCTTTTCTCACACCAGCTTCGATCCATACTGTAGGGTCGGTCAAGACTCCATTGTGCAGCACTCCATACGAAAAGGCCTCATACTGTGCCTCAATTAGGCCGATAATTTTCTCAGGAAGTCAATCACGTCTCAGAAGATACCGCACATATTCTCGTGATTGACATGGTCGAAACCCAGCGAAGAACCAGCGTTTAGCTGGTCAGATGGGTCGGTCAATAGCTGATCATTTGCGCCTTTCACATGCATCGTTGCATTCATCTTTGCCCCGCTTAACTGTCGTGAGAGGAAGCAAACGTCCCCAGTTGCTGTGTCTCTCTCTCCTTCGTCGGCTAGAGAGTCCACCCACACTTAACTGTCGTAGAGGAAGCAAACGTCCCCAGTTGCTGTGTCTCTCTCTCCTTCGTCGGCTAGAGAGTCCACCCACACTCGCTTGTTCGGTCCACATGAGCGTTTCACTTTCTTCTCCAAAGCAGAGTGTCGTTGACGGACTAAAACTTTGGCTCCTCTGATTTTGTTCGCTCTATCACGGCTTTGACTTCTCTTCACTCTTCTATCTTCCTCCAGGTCTCACGCTTAAAATCAATAACACAGAGATGTGTTTGCATCACACAAAACGGACCTAATGTGGAACATCCCCTAGATGAGCGACAGTTACACAGGCACAAAAAAGCCTCGTACGGTCGTGATAACGGTCCTTTTCAACATGTAAACGTTTGTACAGATTCCTTGTTTCATGAGGAACCAAATACTGTTGAAAATATTGAAATCCTAGCTTCAATAAAACCACACGAGCTATTTTTGTGGCTGTGTAACTATCGCTCATCTAGGGGATGTTCCACATTAGGTCCGTTTTGTGTGATGCAAACACATCTCTGTGTTATTGATTTTAAGCGTGCTCATCGGTGATAGTTTTCTCCGAGTGAGCAGTTTGCCCAGATTATTCTCGCTGATAGCGATGAGGACGTTGTTGATGGCGGTCCATTAGTCTTCCACACTGCCACATTCGGGAAAATCTGCAGCACGAGTCTCCAGTTCTTCTACGAAGAACCTTTTCACCGTGGCATCTTTCAGTCGGCGTGTGTTAAATCATCGCCCAACTCTCCCCTCCTATCGACGCACTGTGCAGGCGTATTTCGCCGATCAGACGCGATATCAGCACTACGTTTATTCCATATAGGGGAACTGCTCCTTGAATTCATACCATGTACCCAAATCAATACCATTCGAAAACAAAGAATTGGTGCGGAAATTGTTTCATTTCTCATTTTTGTGATTTTTTTCAGCAGTGAGCACGCCGGATAACAACAAAACACGACACAAATTGAGCCTAAATAGCAAAATATAATAATTTACCTAGAAGTCTACAAATAATATCTAATCGT
The DNA here is from genome assembly GCF_024139115.2 of Armigeres subalbatus. NCBI lineage: Eukaryota > Metazoa > Arthropoda > Insecta > Diptera > Culicidae > Armigeres > Armigeres subalbatus. The sequence goes on along the minus strand of NC_085140.1, from coordinate 291,602,652 downwards.
TTAGAATTTAAATCCAACATAAAATCTTTTTTGAAAAGTCAAATAACACAATTATTAATTTGATTTATGTCATAATTCTTTTATGTTATCTGTTTCATGTGTATGTAACCGCCATAGAGAAGAAATTAAATTAAATTTAAAAAAATAGTCACTTTTTTTCTAATAATTATATACGTTTGCTTATTATGCCTACACTTCGTGCTTCTTTAAAAGGATACTCAATCCACTAGAAGTACCTAATTTGTATTTATAGTATTTCATCTCACATTTTTTTTTCTATTAAATTTTTAAATTATTCTCAGCCAATTTTCAAGTTTTTCTTTTTTATTTTTCGTGTTGCTGTGGCTGAGAATTGAGTGTCCACTACCAGAATGGTCATTTTGAGTATTTTGGTGTGGGGGAGAGAGGAGGGTCACTCAAAAATAAAAAAAAAATAAAAATTTCGAATGTTATTGATATAGGAGCATGTTATTAATAATGGAACAGATACCCTATTCCATTTTCGGCTGACGCAGATGTTGCCGATTTGATTTTCTGTAAATCCGTCAAGGGAGACTCATGTGATCTTTTGAACTTTAGAGGTGAGCTAGCCTAGGGCTGAAAAACTCTCAAATGAAGACAAAAAAAAACCTTTTGAACCGGTCGATGAGGGAAGAGTATCCCCCGAACAGCTCTTGTTGTTACCACAAAATTATGTGAAAAGCTATCCGTTTTCAGTCATTTTGTATTCAGACAATGATGTCTTTATCTTCATATCACCCTATTCACCGAATTCTATCTACGACGGCATTGAGTTGGCTGTAGCAACTCTCTTTGTCCTTGCAGATCGACAGCATCGGTTAGCGCATAACATTGTAGTATGTTAAGGTTACGGACCCGTGTTCTAAATCTAGCAACGATTATCCCAACGAGGTTCCCACTTCATACCATTTATGTATGCCTGGGCGCTTAGTAAGAAGCTAAATCCACGATACCGGGGAGCATGGTCTTAAACCAGAGTAGAAGAAATCGGGGCTGGTTGGCCGAGTTTTGCTTTCGAAATGTCTATACTCATTCTGGTTTGACTTTTCCAAAAATGGTTTTCACTGTCATAATTATGCAAGTCTAGGGCACATTTGTGACATATTTCCATTGATGAAAACAAATTGAGGAAAAAGTTATAAATAAATGTGGTGGAAAAATTGTTTTTTTTACATTTTAAGTGAGCTATTTACAACTCTCGCTACTTTCTTTTGCTCTGCCAGGTTAAACTTACATTTGGTTTCATTTTCTCTCGCTTCAATGTGGATTTTATTGGAGAATCGAGCAAAATTTACACAGTATAAAAATGTTACAGCATATATGATGTAACAAAAAGGCTCCGTTCGATTCGACTCATTTATCCATCACTTTTTAAAATTACAGGTCGTCGTTACTATGGAGCTTGCCTTCAATATTGCGTACAAGAAAAATTTGGATGTAAAATTAGAGGCTTTTTAATACAAAAATATGGATTCAAATATTTCCATAGCGTGTAATTTTCAGAATTTTTAACTGTGTATGTTGATTGGCGTTTGCTATATTTTCAACTCGGCCAAAAAGCCCATACAAAATTCGACAACCTACCCTACTGGATGTTTTCGAGAACAATCAAAATTTACAAACACAAAACTGACTTTACCCTGGAAACATTTATACCATTTTGTAGGATTTGAAATACCCTTTCCAGCGTACCACGTTTTTGTAAATTGGATTCGTGTTTCAAATATGACTTTAACAGAACAAAAATTTACTCTCTAGCGCCAAAATGGCAATAAAAATGGTCCTGTGTAGACAGAAACACTCCCCTTTTCTTAACGTAACCTTTCTTTCCACGGTAAAGGCTTGTTATCCGCCAATCAGCGGCTTGTTGTCTTCCACGGTACGGAATGGTTTCGGTGTTGCAATAGCCACCTATCCAAGCTTGTTTGCCATCATGGAGCCTCTCCGAGTAATAATAACGGACTTGATCTTCGGCTTCTACCATCGGAACTATCCCGTGTGGTAAAGGGGGGAGGCTTCCTTCCCGTCAATCAGCGGCTTGAACTTCTCCATCACACACGCCAAAGAAAGTCGCCATAGCTTACATGGTCAGACTGTTATCATCAAAAACCGATTCCGGCTCGAAGAGAATATCGGAAAACGAGTTCCCTGCCCGTTGAGTGCGAAGGCTCTGACACCTATCGTAAGTAGCCGATTCAGTGACTTCTAACCTCCAAACTTACATTCGTGTGCTTCAGGTACGAACTTTGGACGAAGACGGACTGCCAGGAAAAATTGCTGTTTGATCGCAGGGAAAGAGTCCAGATCCCTCCTTACAAGCGAACTATCAAGAAAAGGCCCCAAAGGGTAAGTTTGTTGAAATCTGCGCCAAACTAGATTCTCATTACTGTTGCATCAACAGGGCGTTTTTTACCATCTGGATTACTCCGAACAACGCGTGAAATCCATCGCCGAGCAAAAAAGGCGGAAAGCCAGCGAGTGAACGACTGCCCATGGTTAATAGTGAGTGCAGTCCTCCCGCAAGAACCAGGCAGAGGCGGCCCGGGGAGCACCACCGACTGAACGCGATCTAGGATCGACATAGATTCGTCACTGTTGCAGCGGACGAATAAAGCATCATCAAGGACGAATGCAGCAAAACTCCTTCGGATGGTCCCCATTCAGTTACCCGGTCGCATTGGCCAGAAGGGTCCCCAGCAGAGGATTTGGCGTGCAGAGCGAACAAGTGTCTACTGTAGGCAGGGATTTTGTCGAGAGGCGTGCGGTAACCGACCGCGGAAAGTGTTATCGCTGTAGGGGGACGCCCCGACGGTACCGTGAGTACTAAACTCAATGTCTAGCTATTCAGAAAATTTTAAAGGAGAGGCATCTAGAAAATTAGGGACAGATAGGAAGATGGAAGGTGGATGAATAAGGGCAAATTCCCTGAATATATGTAGGAAATCTAGATTTGTGACTTCTTATTTGATATGTTGGTGCTTTGGCCCTCCAGTCCGTATTCTTTAATTATCGAAATCCCGAACAAATTGATGTTTCGGGAACAGTAGGTTGTTGGCCCAAGGTTCCCTATCCACCGGGATGGGGCTGCCAACGTCAACGTCAACAAAACCAAATCGTTGGATGTAAACACGGTGACCCCTTCCAGTTTTACATTAGCCGGGCAACCAGTGGAGAATGTTGAAAGCTTTCAATATCTTGGTAGCCAAATGACGTCAGACGGCGGTACCAAGATCGACATAGGTGCATGGACGAAAGCAAGGGCTGCCTTTGCGAGTTTAAGAAATATCTATGTCGAGTGATTGATGGATTGCTAGTGACTAGATGCTTCAAGAGCTGTGCATTTAACCACAGAAGTAAAGACTGTAAGGCAGAATCTCTTAAGTGCCCAATATGTAGTGAGAATCATGTAGTGCAAGAGTGCAAATCAAATAAAAAGGAATGCGCAAACTGCAAGAAAATGAACGCTGAGCGGAAACTGCGAATCGAAACAAACCATGCTGCATGGAGTGAAGAATGCCCGGTGTATCAGCGACAACTGGAGAAACGTAGGAGTTTCGTGGACTACTCAAAGTAGCAACCAACGGATTCAGGACACCAGCTCAACCGACTGACTGGTCCAGGTAAAACTTTAAATAGTATATGTCCGCCCGAAGCAGACGACGATACTGCACCGCCCTAAACCGAGCGACCGCATCCCAGAATGATCCCGCGTAAAACGACACAACTGCTTCCGGTGCATCGCTCGCTCAGTTCCGCCAATCTCCACGAAGGATGTCAATCCCCAACGAAGGATACACGATTTCGCATGTTGTTCCATCTCTTCTCGACTCAGGACACCAGCTCAACTGACTGACTGGTCCAGGTAAAACTTTAAACAGTATATGTCCGCCCGAAGCAGACGACGATACTGCACCCGCCCTCACTCGAGTGACCGCCTTCCAGAATGATCCGCGTACAACGACACAACTGCTTCCGGTGCACCGCTTGCTCAGTTCCGCCAATCTCCGCTTCCCGACGAACGCTTGTATGACACAACTGTCTCCGGTGCATCGCTTGCTCAGTTTCGCCAATCTCCACGAAGGATGTCAATCCCCGACGAAGGATACACGATTTCGCATGTTGTTCCATCTCTTCTCGACTCAGGACACCAGCTCAACCGACTGACTGGTCCAGGTAAAGCCTTAAACAGTATATGTCCGCTCGAAGCAGACGAAGATACTGCACCCGCTCTCAATCGAGTGACCGCATTCCAGAAAAATCCCGCGTACAACGACTCAACTGCTTCCGGTGCATCGCCCGCTCAGTTCCGTCAATCTCCGCTTCCCGGCGAAGGATACGCGACTTCGCCTGTTGTTCCATCTCTTCTCGACTCAGGACACCAGCTCAACCGACTGACTGGTCCAGGTAAAGCCTTTAACAGTATATGTCCGCCCGAAGCAGGCGTAGATACTACACCCGCCCTCAATCGAGTGACCGCATTCCAGAACGATCCGCAAACCTCGACGCAGTTCCTGCTACAACTGACGCACCCCAACATCCCAGTACTATGCACTCTCACATCAGTAACGTCAACGGGAGTTTGAGCATCTATTATCAGAATGTTCGCGGACTTCGCACCAAAAATAGATGACTTCTTTTTGGCGGCAAATGAAGGAGATTACGACGTCGTTGTGTTAACCGAAACTTGGCTTGACGACGCCATACACTCAGCACAGCTTTTTGGGTGCCACTACTCGGTATTCAGAACTGATCGCAATCCTATGAATAGCCGTAAAACCCGTGGTGGTGGTGTACTCATCGCAGTCTTGTCAAAATTCAATTGTGTTCGTGAATCTGCTGCCGTCAGTGACACTCTTGAACAGTTATGGGTTCGAGTCATTATGCCTGGATACATTATCAGTATTGGGGTTGTGTACTTGCCACCTGATCGTATGAGCAATCTTGACGATATTCAAAGCCATCTAGAATCTATCGAAACAGTTACTTCTACTCTTGGAGCTAACGACAAGGCCCTGCTGCTCGGTGACTACAATCAATCTGGGATTCGGTGGTTTTCAGCTGATAGTTCTTACCCGTCGGTCGATTTGGAACGCTCTCGCCTCTCAGGCGCCAGCTGCGCATTGTTGGACGGATTCAACTTTCATGGACTTACACAGATTAACTCTATCGTTAACTCAAATGGTCGAACACTTGATCTCGTACTGGCAAACGATTCAGTGCTTCCGAATTGCGCACTACACCATGCTCTTGAACCGTTAATACCTGTTGATATCAACCATCCACCGCTTACATTGGGTTATCGTATGTGCCGCCAATTACCTTCGATTCGGGACACGATTCGAGCAGTTATGACTTCCGAAAAGCGGATTATTCCGCGCTAAATGAACTACTACTTGCAGTTGATTGGGGTTACATGAACTCATTTAATAACGTCGACGATGCCGTGGATTTTTTCACCGATAGTATTGTTCGTGCATGTGCCATTCATGTTCCGACCGTAGGACCTGCACGAAAGCCTGCGTGGTCCAACCACAGATTACGAATACTGAAACGTCGTCGTTCCTCTGCACTTCGTAGATACTGCAATCATCGTTCCATATATAACAAGCAACAGTTCAACAGTGCCAGCAGTGCGTACAGAAGCTATAATCAGTTTTGTATTCCGATACATCAGCCGTACCCAACGAAATCTACGATTAAATCCCAAGCAATTCTGGGCATTTGTGAGGTCCAAACGGAATGAAGATGGTCTTCCTAGGTCAATGCAACTGAATGGTGTCCCTGCTGAGACTCCTGCGGACAAATGCGAACTCTTTGCTACACAGTTCAAGACATTCGATTTCATATCTCCGCCCTATCATGCCATTGAGGCTACTCGTGACACCCCTCGTGATGTTTTGGACCTAGACATCTTTTCCATCAGTGATGAAGATGTGTGCCGAGCTATCCGGAAACTGAAATTTTCGTTCTGTGCTGGACCAGATGGGATACCCGCTGATTTACTGCGCCGGTGTTCGAGTGCTTTTATCAAACCTTTAGCAAGAATCTTCAATCTCTCTCTTCGCACCAGAACGTTCCCCATGCGCTGGAAATCATCATTTCTTTTCCCAATTCATAAGAAAGGAAACAAATGCGATGTGAACAACTATCGTGGAATAACTACTCTCTCTGCTTGTTCGAAAGTTTTTGAAATCATAGTAAACGACACGCTCTTCGCCTGCTGTAGGCAGTACATCTCTACGGATCAGCATGGATTTTTCCCAAAGAGATCGGTAGCGACCAACTTGACTGAATTCACAACAACATGTATAGAGGCTCTTGACACCGGGAGACAAGTGGATGCAGTATATTTAGATCTCAAGGCTGCTTTCGACCGTGTTGATCATAGTATTCTACTCAGCAAACTGGCGAGGTTAGGCGTTTCCACTGCGTGCGTTGATTGGTTTCGAACTTACCTGACGGATAGAACATTACGTGTGAAAGTCGGATCATCTCTCTCGGATCCTTTCATCGCTCCATCTGGCGTACCACAAGGGAGTAATCTTGGACCACTATTGTTTTCGATATTCGTCAACGATGTGACACTGGTGCTACCACCTGGAGTGAGGCTTTTGTATGCTGATGACGCCAAGATCTACATTGTTGTTAATTGTCTTGATGACTGCATTCAGCTACAAATGCTTCTAATCCGTTTTGAGGGTGGTGCGTGCGGAACTGCTTGTCACTCAGTATCCATAAATGTCAGATAATAACGTTCAGCAGAAAACGAAATCCTATTATCTATAACTACATGTTGTCTGGGACAGTTCTTGAGCGAGTGCAGCGTATCAGGGATTTAGGAGTTATACTTGACGACGCACTAACTTTTCGTTTCCATTACGATGAAGTGATTTCCAAGGCAAATCGACAACTTGGCTTTATGATGAAAATTGCCAATGGGTTTCGTGACCCCTATTGCCTACGCTCACTCTACTGTGCCCTTGTACGATCAACTCTGGAGTTTGCTGTTATTGTCTGGAGCCCTTATCAAACCACCTGGATTTCAAGAATCGAATCTGTGCAGAAAACATTCGTGCGCTTTGCTTTGCGCAATCTTCCTTGGCGTGATGGACAAAATTTTACTCCCTATGAAAACCGCTGCCGGCTGCTTGGGCTGGATACTTTAGATGTTCGACGCCGTGTGGCACAGGCCATATTCGTAGCAAAAATTCTCAATGATGCTGTAGACTCTCCAACATTGCTAAACAAAATTAATTTTTATGCTCCTACGCGCACACTAAGGAGGAGAGACTTCATTCAGCTCGATGCTAGAAACAGTCGTTATGGTCAGCATGACCCAGTTCGATATATGTCGTCCAATTTCAACGCAGTGTTCCATCTATTTGATTTCAACCTTTCGCCAGCTGCTCTACAACGACTTTTCGCAGAACACTTTCGTGGTACCAATTGACACATATACTGTAGATTGCTAAGTCTTTATTATATTGATGCATTTAATGTGTATTCTGATTGATGTATTATTTGTATATTTTTATCCATGTTTGTATAATAATTAGGTTTTTGGAACATTTTTACCCTTTATAGTCATTGAGACATTAGATGTCAGATGACGATTATCATTAAATAAATAAATAAATAAATCTGGAAAAACAGGCAGATAAGTGAACGCACCAAAATACGAATTTTCAACTCTAACGTGAAATCTGTGCTGTTATACGCTAGCGAAACATGGTATGTATCAGTGGAGAACACTCAAAGGCTGCAGGTGTTTATCAACAGATGCCTGCGGTATATAATTCGGGCCTGGTGGCCTCACAACTGGATCTCAAACAACGAGCTTCATCGTCGTAGGGACGGAAACGAAATCTGTAAACAAGCATTAAACTGGAATCCAGCGGGACATCGCAGCAGAGGCAGACCCTGAGGTTCATGGCGGCGAAGCCTCAATAAAGAAATAAAAGAAGTCGACCGAAATCTAACCTGGCAACAGGTTAAAGCGATAGCTGGGCAACGCTCGGGATTTTAAAACCCATAAGGCAGCGTTGGCTGCATACTACATAGTGGGCGTGGACAAAATACTTTCATCGCCGTTTTCATCGCCAAACTTCTGTTATCCGAGTACGACGTGCCAGATTTGTTGGCAAAAATTCCATTGTAAGCACCCTCACGATCCCTTCGTCCTCGAGATTTGCTCTTCGAAGAAAGGCATAACACTATGCTGCCAATAGCTGCTTTGTCGCTATGATCCGCCATTTCAACGAGGTGTCGGGCCAATTCGACTTCAACATCAGTTCATCCGCGTTTCGTCAACGGCTAAACAGATATTTTATCAACTGACCTTTAGTTTGAAATTTTCATGTAGACGACACAGTCAGATGAAATAAGCAAAATAAATATAAATATAAATATAAATATATTGCAAAGGTGGCAGAACTGTACACCCGCCTGAAACGTGAAGCAACAAAAATTGGACTGGAGGTGAATGCGTCAAAGACAAAGTACATGCTTGTGGGCGGAACCGAGCGCGACAGGGCCCGCCTGGGAAGCAGTGTTACGATAGACGGGGGTACCTTCGAGGTGGTCGAGGAATTCGTCTACCTCGGATCCTTGCTAACGGCTGACAACAACGTCAGTCGTGAAATACGAAGGCGCATCATCTGTGGAATTTGGACTACTACGGGCTCCAGAAGAAACTGCGGCCAAAAAAGATTCGCCACCGCACCAAATGTGTCATGTACAAGATGCTTATAAGACCGGTTGTCCTCTACGGACATGAAACATGGACAACGCTCGAGGAGGACTTGCAAGCACTCGGAGTATTCGAGAGACGGGTGCTTAGGACCATCTTTGGCGGTGTGCAATAAGACGGTGTGTGGCGGCGAAGAATGAACCATGAGCTCGCCCAACTCTACGGCGAACCCAGTATCCAGAAGGTAGCGGAAGGGTACGATGGGCAGGACATGTTGCAAGAATGCCGGACAGCAACCCTGCAAAGATGGTGTTCGCTTCCGATCCGGCAGGTACGAGACGGCGTGGAGTGCAGCGAGCGAGATGGGCAGACCAGGTGCAAAACGACTTGGTAAGCGTGGGGCGTATCCGAGGATGGAGAGATGCGGCCTCGAACCGTGTATTGTGGCGTCAAATTGTTGATTCAGTGTTATCTGTTTAGATGTTAACTAAATAAATGAAATGAATAAATATAAATAAATACCCTCATACCCTTAAAGAAGAGTTTACACTCAAACACATTAGCGTGCAATGTTGAACAGCTCATTTGAAAGCTCATCCATAACCTTGCACCAATCCTTTCAGCCCTCCAGAACTCGTTTCAGCCTGGTGAAAACTAATATTCAATACCAGATGAAGATGAATAAATGCTTTTCTGTATCCTGATTAAAATAATTCCATCCATGGTTGAGTCATACGAACAACTTGTTTTCATTTGCAAATTAACCGTCTAATTGAAAGAAAATAAATCCCTACACATATCTGATGACGGTGAGCTGTGTTTTTGGCAATCATTCCATTTTACAAAGTTACTGTACTTTATCCAGTTGGTGGGCGATAAAAAATCAAGTTGAAGTCTGAGTAAACATTTGCGCGCACACGAATTCCTGTCTGCCCACATTCTCCCGTAAAGCATAGAAACTTTTATTTTTTGGCACATCAGCATCGCCGCCAAGCAGACCTCGTAGGTTTCCAATCCTATATTCGTACCAGCACAGGACTGACGACGATGACCGCACGTAGGTACGGCTAGAACCGCACGGCAATTCGTTCCCGACGAAGCGCAGAGAGCCGCAACCTCAATAACAACAGAAAATTTCAAATCTGTCAACCATATGTCACCATGTCGGGGTGGAGTAAATTTTGCCAACCATTCACAAGCGTTTTCAATCGAGTGTAGATGGTGACTGGTCGTGCTTACCATACACATTTTCTTAATTTTGTCGTTGGTAGGTTGGCCTCGGAAACAGCATCATGACTGCATGCAATGACATCCATTCAACTATGTATCATAATAATGAAGATATATGACCAGCGGATTCACGTTAATTATCATAATATTATGTATCATGTGAAAGCAACATGTTCAATCCAAAAACAAAGTCTACTACCTGGAGACCCATAACAGTTTAAATTTTATCATACTCTATCAGCAGTTGTTCAGAACAAATTGTCAAGACCAAACTATATGACCTCTTCATTACCGCTCGAACCCAAGTAACATTTTAAGTTTTATAACGGTCATGAAAATCAATATTTGCTCTTCATGACTTCTATAACACCAGGCGGACAAATCTTAAACAGTCTTCAAAGATTTACAAGGCTGATGATTGATGATAAAAGGGCTGTTAAAAAGAGAAATTTACAGTGTTGCATATGTGCTCAACATGTGAAATATTTAATTCAAAACATATATTTCTCAGATGGGATTCGAACACTACGAAGCATTACGAAATTTGTCAATGTGGCAGACAACGATGGTGGAATGGCGATGAACCTTAAAGCCCGCTCGTAGAACATACATTTTCCAGCTCCGGATCTCCAGGAGATCCAGGAGGGGATTGGTCGGATGAAAAACAACATAGTCGCTGGGGTTATCTATGACTACCAAGAGAGCTTCTCAGGTTGTGCTGCAAGATTGGAGTAGGATCTGTAGCAGGATTGATTGAAAGGTGTTGTGTGTGTTATCTACAATAATGGCAATAATCTGTATTATAGCAAACAACGCGCGATACACTCTTAAATATTATGCCGTCGTCTAGCATCAATTGCAAGAAAGTTCATGGGCAAGTACCAAGCGGGATTTGCGAGCAAACGTTCTGCCATGGCTACCGAGTTGTTCGTCAAACGCCAGAAAATGCAGAAATGTTGCAAATACAACACGCCCATGCATTATCTTTTTATCGAGTCCAAAGCTGCATATAATTCAATATACGTACTGTAATTTTATTCCTTCAGGTACGCGAAGTACCAATGGAACGCTTTACCCAGCATTTGCCGTGCCCTAACTAGGGTCATAAACTCGGACATTTCGGACGAGATCATGTCCTTCCTGGATAAGCGCTGTAAATACAGAAAAAAGTAATGACTTCCAGCAGGCTCTTTGTGCCTTAGTCGTGAAGGCAAAGTCGGAGTGGAAGCTGGAGGCCAGTGAGGCGTCAGAACGGAAGTTTTGCCTCCTTACAGAGGAAAAGAAGCTATCAGCCAGGCGACGTAGGCCAGTGTGGAGGCCGAATTGAAACGAGGAAAAGCGGCTGGCGAAGAACCGGAGTCCGGGATGGGAAATGTCAAAAAAATGTCATGGCTTTGCTATTACTAAATTCGTAATAACTTTTTGCAAAAGTCATTTACAGTTCGGATTTTTTGATTAACATGTAGTACTTAAAGGGTCCTAGAACTTTGTCGAACAGATCATTGTTCTAAATACAAAGTGTGAGCCATGAGAGCGAGATTAAAAAAATGTCACGGAATGTCATGACATTAATGTCATCTGACACTAATTCGGCTCTCACGCCGCCAGTATCATATTTAGAGAAATTACCTATTAGAAAAAGTTTTCGGGTCATTTGAGGGCTACATGTTTATATGGAAAACATAATTGTAAATGACTTGTGAGAAAAGATATTAGCAAGTTAGTTCTATGACATCGATATGACATTTCATAAGCGGCGTAATTCCGAAGCTAAGTAAGGTCGTGCCAATGGCGGGCGCGAAGAGAGCTAAGACGAGGCCAGTACCTCAGTAGGAAGGCAGCTGAATCCAGAGTATTAGTGATTAATCATAGATTGAATTATGAATAATGAATAATAATCGTCAATCTAAAGCATTTCTTTTACTTATTCATTAATCTTTGATCATAATCAAATAACTTTTATACGTTTTGATAACCCTCTTTGGTAGCCAAATCATTCAATTTGATTATATATAATCATTAATCATTAATCAAATCGACCATAATCATTAATCATATACCTATATTGTGTCAATATGCGATCAAGATCCGTAATCGTTGATTGTTTTATTCATTAAATATAATCGACAATGATTGGCGAAACATAAATTTATAATTGTCAATTGAGTTTCCGGATAAACTGATACGGTTGATCAAGGTGACGATGGATCGAGTGATATGCGTAGGGTAAGACGGTATAATGCGCCACCTGGCCAAAACGACCCCCTTTGATTTCTAGAAAACTATAACTAACTAAGGGTGAAAATTAGTTGTTACCTTTAAATATTTCTAAAACCATCATACTATGTGAATGTGGAAGTATTTTTGTATTACATAATGAAAATAATAGCAAAATACAAAAAGTGACAGTTTTGATGTAACTTTTATTGTTTGTTTGCTCAACATTCTGGATCGATTCTAGTATATTGTCCGCAAAACTTGCACTGGAACACTCAGTTGGGCAACAAAATAACTTTTTTCAGTGGTTGATGTACCTAATATAAAATTGCTTACATCTTCAAAAATGTAACGATTTTCGAAAATATGTTTCACTGGTCAAAACGCCCCAGTGTAAGCAGGACAATATGCCCTTACCAACTGAACATAAGTGCAGCGAGCTTGCAGCAGTTGCTTCCAAATGATATGGACAATATTGAAATGTAATTCACACCTGCTTAAATGGACTTAGATTAGTTTTTTAATGTCAAGCATATAAGGATTAGTAATCTTTTATTATGGGATACAAAAATAATAATGAAGGGCTATGACTTTTCAAAAAAGCTTTATTACGTTTTCTCAGTAATATTTTTATATAACTACTCACAGGCAATGCATTTGCGACTTTTTGGACTACCAAATAACACAAAGTTTGCCTAAATTGCGTTGAAAAGTAAAAAGTTATCATAGGTGTTGCCTTAGGGGGGCGTACTATACCGTCTTACCCTAGTTCGAGTTTCAAGGACATTCTCGAGTCCCTTCGAAACGCGCAGAGGGTTACGGCAAGGTGATGATTTTTCGTTCCTGATATTCAACATCGCTTTGGAGGGAGTAATACGAAGAGTAAGGACACTAGACGGGCAGCAGGAACTATGTCCAAGGGCTTAACGATCCCTCCCCAGGCCATCTGCAAGTTGTGGGGCCTGCCTAGGATGTGGTGGGGTTTGACAGTGGGCCCTGTTAAACCTCTATAAAAAGCTGCATGTATCCGCAAGTAGGCCCCACCAAAGCGACCGTGTGCCGCTCAAAGCGCACAAGCACTGGTCCTGGTGTTAGGTGGGACGCTAAACAGCCCTGACACGACGGCCCTCCGACGAGACAGGAGGTTTGCGCAGGCCCAATAAGCCGTCTGGAAAACCAATCATTACGAACAATATAAGAGGTAATGCGACTCGATATAATCGGCAAAGACCCAGGCGACGAATACAGGATCACGATTGGAAGCTTGGAACATGGAATTGCAAGTACTTGGTTTCGCAGGTTGCGACAGGATGATCTACGATGAATTACATCCCCGCAACTTCGACGTCGTGGCGCTGCAGGAGATTTGCTGGACAGGACAGAAAGTGTGGAAAAGCGGGCATCGAGCGGCTACCTTCTACCAAAGCTGTGGCACCACCAACGAGCTGGGAACCGGCTTCATAGTGCTGGGTGATTGGGTGGCAGCCAATCAGCGCAAGGATGTGCAAGCTGAGGATAAAAGGCCGTTTCTTCAACTATAGCATCATCAACGTACACTGCCCACACGAAGGGAGACCCGACGACGAGAAAGAAGCGTTCTACGCACAGCTGGAGCAGACATACGATGGATGCCCACTGCGGGACGTCAAAATCGTCATCGGTGACATGAACGCACAGGTAGGAAGGAGGAAATGTATAGACCGGTCATCGGACCGGATAGTCTGCACACCGTATCGAATGACAACGGCCAACGATGCATAAACTTCGCAGTCTCCCGCGGAATGGTAGTCTGAAGCACCTTCTTTCCCCGCAAAAATATCCACAAGGCCACGTGGAGATCACCTAACCAAGAAACGGAAAACCAAATCGACCACGTTCTAATCGACGGTAAATTCTTCTCCGACATCACGAACGTCCGCACTTACCGCAGTGCGAATATTGAATCCGACCACTACCTCGTTGCAGTATGCCTGTGCTCAAAACTCTCGACGGTGTACAACACGCGTCGAAGTCGGACGCCGCGACTTAACATTGGGCGGCTACAAGACGGTAGACTAGCCCAAGAATACGCGCAGCAGCTGGAAGTGGCACTTTCAACGGAAGAGCAGCTAGGCGCAGCGTCTCTTGAAGATGGCTGGAGAGATATTCGATCCGCCATTGGTAGCACCGCAACCGCTGCACTTGGCACGGTGCCTCCGAATCAGAGAAACGACTGGTATGACGGCGAATGTGAGCTGTTAGTGGAAGAGAAGAATGCAGCATGGGCGAGATTGCTGCAACACCGCACGAGGGCGAACGAGGCACGATATAAACAGGCGCGGAACAGACAAAACTCGATTTTCCGGAAGAAAAAGCGCCAGCAGGAAGATCGAGACCGTGAAGAGACAGAGCAACTGTACCGCGCTAATAACACACGAAAGTTCTATGAAAAGTTAAACCATTCACGTAAGGGCCACGTGCCACAGCCTAATATGTGTAAGGACATAAACGGGAACCTTCTTACGATCGAGCGTGAGGTGATCCAAAGGTGGCGGCAGCACTACGAAGAACACCTGAATGGCGATGTGGCAGACGAAGATGGCGGTGTGGCAATGGACCTGGGAGAACGCGCGCAGGACATAATTTTACCGGCTCCGGATCTCCAGGAAATCCAGGAGGAGATTGGCCGGCTGTAGAACAACAAAGCACCAGGGGTTGACCAACTACCAGGAGAGCTATTTAAACACGGTGGTGAGGCACTGGCTAGAGCGCTGCACTGCGTCATTACCAAGATTTGGGAGGAGGAAGTTTTGCCGCAGGAGTGGATGGAAGGTGTCGTGTGTCCCATCTACAAAAAGGGCGATAAGCTGGATTGTAGCAACTACCGCGCAATCACATTGCTGAACGCCGCCTACAAGGTACTCTCTCTCAAATTTTATGCCGTCGACTAGCACCAACTGCAAGAGAGTTCGTTGGGCAGTACCAGGCGGGTTTTATGTGCGAACGCTCCACCACGGACCAGGTGTTCGCCATTCACCAAGTACTGCAGTAATGCCGCGAATACAACGTGCCCACACATCATATATTCATCGACTTCAAAGCCGCATATGATACAATCAATCGGGACTAGCTATGGCAGCTAATGCACGAACACGGATTTCCGGATAAACTGACACGGTTGATCAAAGCGGCGATGGATCGGGTGATGTGCGTAGTTCGAGTTTCAGGGGCATTCTTGAGTCCCTTCGAAACCCGGAGAGGGTTACGGCAAGGTGATGGTCTTTCGTGTCTGCTATTCAACATCGCTTTGGAAGGGGTAATACGAAGAGCAGGGATTAACACGAGTGGTACAATTTTCAATAAGTCCGTCCAGCTATTTGGCTTCGCCGACGACATAGGAAGCTAAGCGGATCGGACTAGTCATCAACATGTCGAAGACGAAGTACATGATAGGAAGAGGTTCAAGAGAAGACAATGTGAGCCACCCACCGCGAGTTTGCATCGGTGGTGACGAAATCGAGGTGGTAGAAGAATTTGTGTACTTGGGCTCACAGGTGACTGCCGAAAATTACACCAGCAGAGAAATTCGGAGACGCATAGTGGCTGGAAATCGTTTGTACTTTGGACTCCGCAAGACACTCCGATCGAATAGAGTTCGCCGCCGTACCAAACTGACAATCTACAAAACGCTCATTAGACCGGTAGTCCTTTACGGACACGAGACCTGGACGATGCTCGTGGAGGACCAACGCGCACTTGGAGTTTTCGAAAGGAAAGTGCTGCGTACCATCTATGGTGGGGTGCAGATGGCGGGCGGTACGTGGAGGAGGCGAATGAACCACGAGTTGCATCAGCTGTTGGGAGAACCATCCATCGTTCACACCGCGAAAATCGGACGACTGCGGTGGGCCGGGCACGTAGCCAGAATGTCAGGCAATAACCCGGTGAAAATGGTTCTCGGCAACGATCCGATGGGCACAAGAAGGCGAGGTGCGCAGCGGGCAAGGTGGATTGATCAGGGGGAAGATGATTTGCGGACCCTCCGTAGACTGCGTGGGTGGCGACGTGTAGCCATGGACCGAGCCGAATGGAGAAGACTCTTATATACCGCACAGGCCATTTCGGCCTTAGTCTGAATAAATAATAATAATAATAATAGGGACACTAGACACTAGAGGTACGATTCGCACGAAGTTTGTTCAGCTATTTGGTTTCGCCGACGATGGCACGTAACTTTGAAAAGATGGAGGAAGATCGGAATGAAAAGGGAAGCTAAACGGATTGGATTGGTCATCATCACGCCAAAGACGAAGTACATGATAGGAAGAGGCTCAGAGGGACAATGCACGATGAGCCACGCCGGAAATTAGGAGGAAAAATTATTTTCACCTTCATGATGATATTTTAGGGAGAAAGTGTCTTTAGCAAAGTCAAAGCATATTATTTAAGCTTTAGTGCGGTAGTGTCTCAGTGCGGTATTCAACTAGCGTTGGGCGGGTTGGTGGAATACCTCCAATGGGATCTTGACTTCCGGTGCGAGTTGTCAATCGCTCGCGTCCCTTGGCTTTCCGGCGAATAATGGAGACCCCAGAACCGGAACAATTTCTGTCCTCACGGCTCGACCAAGTTAATAACGACTCACGGTCCTTCGGATCTGGGAATCATCACACGGAATCCTGTGGAGTATAGTTTCACCTGAGGGCGACGAGGTGAAACCCGCACATAAAACAAAAAGGCCCGCTGTACGGACCTGTTCAAAACACATTAGTATTCAGCCAAATTATTTTATCCCAACCCACGAGTACCACAAACACACTACAACAATTCTACTAATTTACTTAATTTACCTTTTGTTGTATAGTTTTGCCACTAATCACAGAATTGGCTTCACCTATTGGCTTTTATGGACAATAGTCCTATTCACTTTAATAATGGAATAATAGAACAATCAGATTACAAAAGAACCACATTTTCTTAACAAATTCACTAACCATACTAATTACTGTGATCCTAGTTTAAGATTGTAATTTTATAATTTGCCGTTTAGCTTGTAAGTTTTACCTATAATAACACAAAGTTTTAATAATTTACACCAATTGAACAATTTTTACACATAATACTTTTAATTTAGGAACATGACGCGCACTTCTTATTCCTTGTAAAGACTCGGACAGAAAGACGGATATGATTTAGGCCAAGCTCTAAATAATTAAAATAGTGAGATACGGACCCGAAAATAACCGAAATGTGGTTAACGGCCCTCTGTGGGTTACCTTCCTTTGTGATGAACATTGCTCTTGCATTCAAGTTCAAACCGCTACAAATAAATATAAATTGATGGGCGAGTGGCTAACTGACAGCATAAGCATGTGAGTCCCATTTAGGAAGACAGGGTCGAACTCTTGCATGACAAAAGACTCACATAGGACATAAGCAGGGAGAGGGATTTTTGCTAGTAAAGGAGCTACAAGCTTCATCATGGGACCAACGGTTACAAGTATATATCGATGGTGAGAAAATCAAGGTGGTTGATGAATTCGTGTACATACTTGGGCTCAATGGTGACCTCCGATAACAATATCAGCAAAGAGTTCCAGAGACGCATCATGCCAGGAAATCGTACGTACGCTCTGATCGAAAAGAGTTCGCCGCCGTACTAAACTTACTATCTACAAACCGTAAATTCTCACTTAACCTTTCAAAAGGACCTAAGGAACATTTTTTTCATGAATTAATTTGAATACTGCAATCAATAACTTTCATGTTGTTCTGTCGATTGCGCTATTCAAATAAATTCATGAAAAAAAATGTTACTTAGAACCTTTTGAAAAGTTAAGCGAGAATTGCACCCCAGCTTGACCAGAACAAGTTGTACACACGCCAGAGAGCTATTATGTCACATAATATGCTGACACCAGAAGACGTAGAGTACATCAAGCGGGCAGTGCAGAGGAAACTAGGAAAGGAGGAGGCAAGATCGAGCGATACGTCGAGAAGCAGTTCTGTTGGGTTGGATGCATCAACCGCAAGTAACCGTCGCAATTCGATTGCACCCACCGCTCCAGGACTAACAGTGAAACTGCAACGAAAGCAATTGAAGGACGAACTAGCCAATCATATGGGTACAGCAGTTGCACAGTTCCGTGGGACAGACCCCATGTCCCGACACTGGATACCAAAGTTGCAGTACTCCTATCGGTAGACGAGTGCATTAAGCTTCCTTAACCAGGATATTTTGCCACAGTACTTGGAAACCGTGGAGAACCTTGAGGAGCAACAATTTATCGTGTATTCGGCTGCAAAGGCTGTTGCAAGGACGTTGGGATTGCGAACGCGCCCACAAGGTGAGAGTGATGGACGCGCACGTCCAAAGTACACAAACCCGCGTGGATGCGACGTCTGGAGAGCCGCATCGCCACACTGCGGTCAAAGGTTGGTCGTTTAACCCAGTACAAGCAGGGAATCGATCAACGAGGCTAGTTCGAATGTTGCTGAAATTGTGAATCCCACAGAACTCCGCGATCTCACCGAGGCGAACATAACTGAGATCGGTTAAGTGCTCTTGCTAAGCGACTGCGACATTATGGGGAATGTTCGAAGGAAGGAGCAAAATCGAATCCACATCCGAAACGACAAAGCCGACCTTGGCGAGGGCCTTCCGGAGATTGGAGAAGTCACTCCAGTTTTTGTCCAATCTATGGGAGAACCCGTGGATGGGTGTGGATGGCAGAAGAAGAGCGAAATTGTGGTGGAATTGGAGACATGACCGCTGTCAACGTGACCGCCCAAGACATACATGAGGCAACCCTGTATACCAGAAATTGGGCTGTACCAGGACCCGATTTTGTGCATAGTTTCTGGTATAAAAAAACTCACAACGGTCCACGGGCGGATAGCGGAATGCTTCAACGCGGTACTAAATAACCCCGGGTAGCTACCCGAATTCATCACTAGGGGTGTTACTTATCTTCTGCCGATGGATCGGAATATTTTGAACCCAGGGGGGGCATATTCCAAGGCGATACCTTTAGTCCTCTATGGTTTTGCCTTGCCATGAACCCGCTTAGCAGAGCACTCAACCAACACAACTATGGATATCATTTGAAGAGTGGGAAAAGGAGTACAAACATTACTCACACTTTTTTATGTTTGATTTGAAGCTGTTTGCGGAATTTGTGGAGAAGCTGCACCAAATTCGAAACATGGTTGAAGGCGAAACGTACAAACTCCTAGGTTTCCTGCAACTGAAAGGAATTCACCATACGATGATCAAGAAAAGCTGCAGGAAAAGTGCTTGCATCGTGTCAACGGTATTTTGAAGAGCCTCTTGTCGGCCGGCAACAAGGTGAAGGCGTTAAACACGTTTGCCGTGCCCTTGTTGACATACAGTTTCGGGGTGGTGAAGTGGACCAAGAAGAACGAGCAATGCGAGTGGCGTTTACTAAGCATCGTCTGCGCCATCCAAAATCGTCCATTGAGAGAGTCACCCTGCCACGTACAGTAGGAGGAAGAGGCGTCACCGATATACAAACACTATGTGTTTTCCAGATCCAGCAGTTACGAAGATACTTCGTGGAAAGGCAGAACCGCCACGAAATGTATCGCGCTGTGTTTGAAGCTGGCTACGGATTCAGTGCCCTGCATCTGGCGCAGGAGGACTATCAGCTGAATTGCGACATCAAATCTGTCAACGAGATGATCGCATCGTGAAAGCAGAAGGAGTTGCATGGGACGCACCCCATCAACTGGAGCTGGAATATATCGACAAAGCGGCGTCGAATACGTGGCTGGTGCGGGGTGAACTCTTCTCGGAAACAGAAGGATTCATGGTAGCCATCCAGGACCGGGTAATTGCGACGAAGAACTATCGTCACTATATATTGCACGAAAACGTGGAGGACCGCTGCAGGAAGTGCAATTCAGTAGGAGAGACGATCGAACATATCGTGTCCGGGTGTTCAGCCTTAGCTGATTCAGCCTATCTCGGTCGTCATAACGAAGTAGCCAAGATTGTGCACCAACAGCTTGCTTTAATGTGACTGTCCCGGTTCTGGAAAATAGTTTCGAGAAGCTGTACTGGGATCGCGAGATCATAACGGATGCCCTCATTCGTGCCAATCGGCCCGATATTGTGGTCTACGACAAAAGAATGAAGCTGTACATTGCTGTACCGCTAGACCATAATGTTCAAACAGCATTCTCCAACAAGATAACGAAGTACCACGACTTGGTGGAGGAGTTGAAGCAGATGTGGCACCTGGAGGACGTACGTATAATTCCGGTTGTTATCTCAGCAACCAGAATCGTCCCGAAATCTCTTCTGAGATCCTTAGGAGTGCTGGAACAATCTCACAACCTTCATAGCATCCAAAAGACAGTGGTTCTTGGAACTTGCAGTATTGTAAGAATGTTCCTGAACCACCATAACTAATACATCCGGTGCAAACGTTTATTATAGGATTTTAAGTTAAGGTCACTCTGACGGAATCCAAGTTTAAAAGTGCTCGCGTTTCAGGGCACCCACTCAATTCAGAGGCGGCGCACAGCTGTCATTTTGTTGATTTAGCTTTGCTGCGTCGCAGCATGCGTGAAATAACAAAATGACAGTTGTGCGTTGCTGCCGTATCGAGTGGTGTGCCCCTGAAAACGCGAGCACTCTTAAACTTGGATTCCGTCAGGAGTGACCTAACTGGCGAATGAGATCCACAGAGCCTAATCCTCTTTGGCATTCAGATTGCACGGGTAGGTGAAAATTCTCAGCGTGCTGAGGAAGTGCCAAAACTCTATAATAATAATAATAATAATAACAACGATCATTTGTCTAGAGGATCTATACTAAAAAAATACGCGAGAAGAAAACTACTGTGATTCTCGGTAAAACACTATCGCATCGAGTCTCCTCACAACTCACCCTTTAATTATATTTTAATGACGGTTCAACTTTTCCAGTTCAATTTGCAAACAAACTGTGAACCTCAAACTCATTTTTATTTGTACAGAAGATAGAGAAAATGCAGTTACGACTTCAACTCCCTTCAACGACAAAATTCCCTTAAATTTTTGTTTCCAAATTTCACCTAGTGATGCAGTCCCAAAGTCCAGCTACAGGAATTATTTTGATGGATATTGCGTTTGTTAATAACGATTCGATGTGCACCGTGTTTGCATATACCCCTATTTGTGAACACCTGAGAATAAAAACTAGACGCCAGCCAGTGAGTAATCCTATTCGAGTGCTACATAAGAAGGTAGGAAGAAATGACCAAACCACTGGCACTGATGCTATTTTAAAATGCCTCGTAGGATTGTTTGGATCATTAGCTCTAAGCTTTGTTGACTATATTTATAAAAACCTATATTTATGAAAACTGTACCTACTATCTTAGAGAAAATAACAAATTATTGTTGAATTTTTGGGTGCTGGTATTAGACGCCATGATCTCCAAGAAGATAGTTAATCACTGGAATTCAATTACAAAAATAGCTTTGAATCGATCAAGCAGAAACCCTCATCGACTTACAGCCAATGAAGCATGAAAAGTCGAATGGCTTTATCCCAAGATGTTTGCCCATTTCCTTGACGTGCGATGTGCGAAGTGATATGTAAATCGGCAAGGTTCATTTTTAAAACCATCCGTTCGTGCGGCCACTTTCCGTCGTTCGTTGGCTGACTATTTAATTAATTAAAGTGCATATTTTTAGCCGTCCGGCGTGAATTTAAAGGATGGGTAAACAGAGAATTTCGAGCGAACTTGTTGGGAAAAAATGCCCCATCCGAGGAGGCAACCAAGATTACATAACGCTTTTATAACGCCGGGCAATCATTGAGAATCTGGGCTGATTCAGAAGACGTGCTCCTTATTCTGCGAGTACTGGCCCCAAGGGCGAAAATCAAGTTGTGCAATAATGTTCAACATCTGGGTATTGCGAAATCGAGCAAGTTTAATTGAGATTAACACATGTTGTTACAAACTGCTAATTGATCGTACTGTACGTAGTTGTATACAAAACCAAAACAAGCGCATAGATTCTACTCTATTCGTCTAACCAAATCAAAATGCAGATAAAACGACAATGAGCCTTCGAAGCGTGCGGGATTCCAACGATTTGACTGGTCAAAGATTCTGCGGATGTCGTTGTATCTGCCAATTTCATGTGATAGTTCCCCGCGGCGCGATGTAAACAGTACTTAATTAGTTGCGGGTGGAAATGCACCAACCATCTTTCGGCGGAATGACGGTTGGGGCACGTGTTTGCACTCTCCCATCTGCCAAGAATGCCGCGGATAGGTTCATGCACTGTTGTAGTTACTGGCTTTGAATTCGATTCGAGTGGCACTCGATTGTGATACGCACGCAAATAGATTCCGAACGACTAAACCACCACAAGATCAAACGAAGAATTGAAAATGGCACAGTTGTCTGCTCGCAGCAACAAAGTTGCATTGCGACGTGCTTCTTATGCACGATACTGTACTTTTAGTTCGGTTTCGTGAATTTCACAGCTCATTCTAAAGTCATTGAGTAGAACTTGGACTTGGAATTTAAGGCACAATCTATTAACATAATCATATATTACAAAGTTAAAACTGAGAATATGTGTATATTTTTTTTTTTTTTTCTATCATTTATTTGGAAGGCTCATTTGCCGTGAAGCGTTACGGAGCCGGAATCATGTTTTTCAATACAGTATTTTATGATTTTTAAACACTTATGTTAGATTTGGGGAACCGTAAGACTCGCGGTTTTGGTCGAGGTTAGGGATTACAATAATATTGAAGGAAAGGAAGGGAATTTAGGGTGATTAAATTAATTACATATGATGTTGATATTCAGTTGATATCATTGGCGATGTTTCACATCTGTAACGAGATAAACATTTTTGGAAGACAGCAGCGAGAGGAAGACATACGAGTGGGATTTAACGGTAGACAACAAGAGGAAGACATTCTTAAAGGACTACGACAACGAAAGGGATGGGTGGTCGACGATTACAGTCTAACATCAGCCACTTTCAGAAAACGGTGGACAAGGGACAATTATGTGTATATATTTTGTTTAATATCAAACCTAAATATTTAAATCTAATTTTCTCGAAACTGAGTCGACAAAATTCCAAATCATATATGGGAACAATACCTGATATATGCTCTATCAATACGATATCTAACAATGAAGTAAAAAATCTGATTGGTTTTCATCACAGAAGTATTGATAAACGAGTAGCTTCTCCCAACAGTTCAAAATCCGAAATTGGACAAAAAAATGTATAAGTTGCCACCATCCAAGATTTTTTTAATGCCTGTTTTAAAATGTTTTTGCCTTTTTTTCATTTTCTAAACATATCACTGTACTGCCATGAATCGTTTATCTGTCCCATCTTTGCTGGGTTTCCTATTCATATGGGACTATGCGATTCACGGCAGTGTAGGCAACGAATCAATTTTTACCATTTCTAAAGTAAATACAAACTGAAATTTATATTCACGGTATTGTTCCATGATTGCTCCAGAAATTTGCTTATTAGTGTTTTAGGAATTCAGAGTAAAATGTAAAGTTTGAATTTGGTCACAATGTGCATCGTTTCTAGAACTCAATAGGTATCTATCAAATGAGACGTTAAAATTTTCCTATCGAACATAATACTACAATGATGTGAGCAAAAAAACTATGCTTTCTAAAGAGTGACCGGAAGTGCAGGTAGATGATCGAAGGCAGGTAGATAGAAATAGGGATTATGTTAACTGAACAAAAAATGTTCAAGTCAACTGAGCACGTTGGCAAATTTTACTCACCAAAACCGTTTGGCAACTGCAAATGACCACCTGTTTCATTTCTTCAACTAATCTCAACAATTTATTTGGTTTATTCATGCAACTCCACCACAAGATATGCCTTTACCCGGGCTGACGGTCTGCGCCACCCCATTAACAACTGTAGTAACATTTGATTTATGCATCCTGCCTAAAAATGGATGTTTCTGTCGTCGCTTTACATGCTTCACGATCATTAACAGTTTCTGACAAAGTAGTACATTTGTTAACAACGGATGTCCAGCAGTATGATGATTATGTGAAAATGATTACTTTAATTTGAATTTATTTTAGTGCCATCTTTTTTAAATTCTTCTTTTCAATGGCTCTATACCAACTGAAACTTGGTCAGCTTTTCAACTTGGTGCTGGTTTTGAACTGCAGTCAGGAGGAAGGTCATTCTCGATCATTTTAGACCTCGAGGACTATGATTAATGTCCGGTTAGAATGGAAACTGAAGGATGGGCGAAAACACGTTACACACGTGTCCACATGCTCGTTTCGCGTTTCGCGGAATTATCACTCCAGTTCATCACCCGTTGTGAGTTTCTCAATCCATTGGTCATTGGCAACTTCGAGAAGCTGCGAACAAAACCCTCAATCTCGATTCATGAGTATTTACCACTGGTATATGCGCCGGAGTAAGTCCATCTTCGGTTGACACCAATCGCTAATTTCAAGACTCTTACAGTTCCTCTGTTACTTTTGATCTGTTCATGAAGCAGGAGGTTCATGGAATACAGACTTCCTTCATGCGGAGGGCATACCTCCATTATGCAAGCAAATGGTAAGCACACGAGAGAGAAGCTTTTTCACAGACGGGTCAAAATGAATGACCGCACTGTTACGGTGTCTTTGACGTTTTCATAGGTCTACTTTAAGTTGAAGAGCCTGGTTCCGTGTATACCGCTAGCTAGTAGCTGTACACTATTCACTTGAGCATATTGCATCCCTACATTCTGACCAGTTCTTTATTTTCACCGCAGTCTGAGTATGCTGGCTGTTCGGTCGATGAAACTCCAAATCACTCAGGTATCTTCTAACCGGGATACGGAAAGCTTTGAGTGCTCTATCAAAACGGTCATTCATAATCACTATGGTTTGGTTCTTCATTGCTCGATACCGAAATAAGAAAGGGAATCTTTGCCAAGGTTGGCGCTGTGAAGGTGATATTTCGATCGGCAAATCACCTTCGATGATTTTTCTCATTAATTCGTCTGAAACCTTGATTAGCTTGCAGCAGAAATGGACAAATGGGTGTTGGGTAGATGGCGTATTCAATTCGTCGCAGGTGTCAGAAGCGTCCATAGTTCAAGATCAAAATTGAATATAGGACGAGATCGATCCGAGGAAAACAACCGAAGCCTATTAGAGAAATGTTGGCGGGCCTTGATCTCGAACACATGTCCTCGTTCACCAATTTGTGAAAGTTGCTGATGTAAACTGTGATCTAGTCTGCCATACCCTTGGATGTCAAATTCATATCGAATGTCTTCCTTTTGCTGTCCATTTCAATGGTCGTTAACCCTTCGTATGTCTTCCTCTCATTGTTGTCTCCTAAGAAAACGTTTATTTGTCCCGTTACATATATGAGACATCGCCAAGAATGTCAACTATGTTAACGCTCAGCAACGTGATTACTCAACACCAAATTCCTTCCACACGCAAAAAGCGTTCCGAATTCGTGAACCAGCAAAAATACACCTGATTTAATTCATGGATCGGAAACAATCACGTTTTCAGAACGTTCCAGAAAACGTCTGTGTTCCTGAATCCAACTGTTGTTCCCGAAAAATACACCGAGAACTCGTTGGTCACGAATTCATGAACGCTTTTTTTGCGTATATTATTGTATTCCCAACCTCGACCAAACCGCGAGTCTTTCGGTTCCCCCAAACACAACATAATAAATAAGAATTAAGAACAATATAAACGAAAGATTTAAAAAATAGTTATTAAAATCTAAATATCAGTATCCCAGTCCAAAATATTTGCACGGAACTACTATCCTGATATGACAAGCAACTTTATCCAGTGGAAGTTTGAAAAATAGAAACCGTTTTATTTCATTTTTGTTCAGGGGGTCCATTATAGCACCGGGTCCATTATTAGCGCCTCACTCCCTACTTTGTTTTTAATGGAAAACACTTTGAATAATCTTGTGGAGAGAACGATTGTTTTGCAGAGTACCAAATTCCATACAATAGGTATTGCCTGGAATGGGCTCGAAGAGTAGAAGCCGAATCGATATTTGATATCATTTTGGAATTCAAGACGGCTGTCTACCGGTTTGAAAACGATCGGAAACCCTTCAAACTGACGTCCGAAACCATTCCAAGAATTTTTCTCCGGGAGCACAAAAACTAAAAAAGAAAAGTGCTAAGAAATCAAGCTTTAATGAATATAAAATTTCCTTAATTATGCAAAATTTTCATAACGACAAGGAAATTCTTTCCAGAAACCAAAAGTCAGCATTTATTTTTGAATTTTGTTTGACGTGTTTCGTATTTTTGCAGAAATCATCTCCATGTTGCAGTTGTGAGTAGGTCACCATATCGATACATAGATTTCTAGGTGTAGTATTGGAGCAAAATAGGAAAAAATAACAAAGCAAAAGTTCCTTTAAACATACTTGATAATCTTAAAAATAGTTTGGGGACGAACTATAAATCTTCTCACATCTCAAACTCTGAATGTGTGATGCAAACTCTTAGGAAAGCTCTGTGCGTATTGTTGGGAATCAACCGTGAAGTAGGCAATTAAATGTCATCTAATGCAAGTCGATGGCATTAATGGTAAAATATGGCAAAAAGGTACGAAATGATATGCATGAAGCGTTAACTCATCACTAATCGGCCATGACTCATATGTCTAAGTGAATATGAGAAAATGATCGAACAGATTTGAGGACGTGTTTTTGCTCGCGCTTTTTTCAAGTGTTTTTCCGTTCTTTCGCTTTACGTTTTCGCTTGTCGCGTTGGCGTTATTTTCTCCCGACCCGTCATGGGAGACCTGCGGCCGATTCGGTCGCTGGAAAAGTGCCTAAGGGCACTGCTCTTGGAGGCGCGGGTAACCCTCCAAGCAGCTTTTGCAGAGCAACGTGTTCCGCGCGTTGCCGTTGATGACGCCGGAATCCGCCGAAAAGAGGAAGAAGCAGCAACGCATGCGCTGCAGGTGCAACCGGGGAAGGAGATGCCCGCCTGTGTTGTGGTGAAGGCGATCCGGTCACGCCCAAAATTCGCCAGCTGATCGCTAAGGGGCTGAAATACTTTTCGGCTCTGCAGCGAGGGCGCGGAAAGTGATGCCGGCGAACAGGGACCATCATCAATCCGTCGTGGAGTTCCTCGAGGTCCAGTATGAGTACTACACCTGACCACCCCGGCACGAAGCCGCTCAAGGCTTTGCTGCGAGGACTTCACGACATGAAGGAGGAAGAGCTCCAAGCAGAGCTTGAAAGTTGCGGACTGAAGCCAGTAGCCGTCCACAAGATCGCTCGTCACGACAAGGCGAGGAAATATCGCGACCAGCTTTACCTGATCCATCTGGAGCACGGCTCCACTACCTGGAAGGACCTGAAGCTGGCTGGCGTATAAATTACACCGTCGTTGACTGGGAGGATATCGGCCAGTGCACCGCGATGTCACGCAATGCACCAACTGCTTCAATTTCGCGAACTGCCGCATGAAGCCGCGCTGCAACAAGTGTGGCGAACCCCATCCGACTGACGAGTGCGACAAAATGGAGGTGGCTGATCCCAATGCGCCAACTGTGGCGACAAACATCCACCACAAAGGGCTGCCCAAAGCGAGCCGAGTTCCTGGAAATCCGGAAGAAGGCTTCCACCAGGACCATTCCGAAGAAGAACCGTGTTCCTGTAATCAACGAGGTGAACTTTCCAGCTATCCCGGCTCCCCCGTCGGTGATTCCAATTCCCACCGCTACAGCCGCACAGCGACCGGCAGCGGCATGCATCGGTTCAAGCTCCAGCATCGTCGGCACCATCCACCAGCGAATGGCCCCGCTTCCTCTCCTGGGTTCGTCGGCAGTCGGAGAACGAAGCCGTCCCACCGGAAGAATCTCGCCCTGCTGTACACCGGAGCAACTGATGCCGATCTTCGCGCAGCTCGCCACTGACTGCGCGGTGCAAACCCGATTCGACCAGGTCTTCACACTTGGCATGTTCATCATTGAAAGGCGCAGGTGGGCCTGGTCAACTGAACGCTTGCTCGCTCAAAGAGCAAAACAATCGAGCTGAAGGATTTCCTTGAGGAGAAGGAAATAGACGGCGTTCATCACCGAAACGCACCTAAAACCGGAGGTGAACATCAACATCCCGGACTTCCGCATCGTGCGACTCGACCGGCCGACCAGGGGAGGTGGTGTGGCCATCGCTCTTCGCTACAACATCAACCGTCGTCTGCTTCCAAGTTTCCAGCTCAGTGTCATTGAGGCCATCGGTGTCGAAATCACCACTTCGGTCGGCACAATCGCGCCTCGCGGCGTACTGTCCAACGCAAGCCAAAGCCGGCGATGGATCATCGGCGCCCTTCGGAGGACATCGTCAAGCTGACGCGGAGGCAAGGCCAGTATATCATTGCCGGCGACTTGAATGCCAAACATCAAGCTCGGGGCAACAGTCGCGGCAATCGAAACGGCACCATCTGGAGCAACGACATGAGGAAGGCACACACGATCCTGAGCCCGGATTCCCCACTCGTGAGTCGGTCCGGTGCCCACGCAACGCTCGACCTCTACGTAACAAACCTGAGTGACCACGTCTCGCAGCCGGTTGTATACCAGGAGCTCAGTTCGATCTACTCATCCGGTGGTGGCGGAACTGGGCTCCTCGGTCAATCGGCACCAGCAGTTACGGCGGAACTAACCGAGTGAACTGGCAGCGTTTCCAGCAGTGCGTCGATAACACGTCGACTACGAGGTGCGTCCGAGACGCCGGAAAGTATCGACCGCCAGCTGTGCGCTATCGAGGAGGCGATCACGGCGGCCCGAGAGCAACACGTACCGACGGCTCGGCAGGTAAGCAACCCCAAACATCGATACAATCATCAAAGATTTGATTCGATTGCGGAATGTCACTCGCAGGCAGTTTCAGCGTACCTGCCTGAGCTTAAGGCACGCTGCAATCGAATCACAAAATTATCAAGGCCAGAATGGTGGACCTCAAAATAACGACTTCTCGAATAAGATCCGCACTCCCAGATTATGCTAAGCCGTTCTGGAAAATGACCAAAATTCAAAATCCAAGCCTCGGCCCATTCCACCTTTGATCCCACTAGACAATAATGGCTCTAAGGATCGCTTGATAACTCCTGCAGAGAAGGTCGCTGAAATAGGTCGTCACTTCGTCAGCTCACACAATCTTGGCAGAACATCGTCAGTCCACACAGAAGCAGCCGTCAACGAGCATGCTAACAACATCCATTTGATTCTCAACGACTTCGGAGGAGTTGGAGATCTCAGCTGACGAATTGACGGCCATATCAAATCGTCGAAGAACATGAAGGCCCCAGGCTTCGACAGCATCCTGAATCTCGAGCTCAAACACATGATGCGTCTTCTTTGAGCACCTCTCGCTGATCTTTAATCATGTCTCCGGCTTAGCTACTTCCCATCGTCCTGAAGTCAGCGAAAGTCATCCCATCCGGAAGCCTGGGGATCCTTCCTCCCCAAAAGTTATCGACCCATCAGCCTTCTCTCAGGGTTATCCAAGCTATTCGAAAAAGCTATTCATCATCGGTTACTTGAGTCTGCCGAAAATCTCAACATCTTGCTCGAGGAACAGTTTGGTTCGACGCGGTCGGTCAACTGTACACCAACTGACCTGAGTTACCAACGTCCTCAGACGGAACAAGTTTGTCTCGAAAACATCCGCCATGGCCTTACTCGATGTCGAGAAGGCATTTGACAATGGGGCATGATGGCCTGGGTACAAAACTACAACGCCACAATCTTCCCAGTACCATAGGAGTTCCAATGCGTACAACATCGTCGCAGGCTCCCCAGGGCAGTATCCTCGGCCCCTGCTTTTCAATCTGTTCACCTCCGACATGCCAGAACCTCCAGAAGGCGGCATTCTGTCTCTGTTCGCAGATGACACATCCATCGTCTCACGGTAGAGTGATCAGAGCGCCAGTGGCAAAACTCAACGAGGCCTGGATGCCCTGACAGAGTACTCACCAGCTGGAAGATCTGTATCAACGCGGCGAAGACCCAGGTCATCATTTTCCCCACCCAAATCCCCTAAACTTGTTCCGCCTGGGGACTGTAAAATCATCCTCAATGGCACGACGTGGAATGGGCCAATGAGGCCGGCTACCTTGGCTTGACCCTCGACAGCAAGCTTATTTTCAGGCAACAGGTCGACAAAAGGTGACAAAGTGTAAGTCTTGTTGAAACTACTGTACCTTTGATCAACCGCCGGTCGTCATTGTCCCTGAAAATAAGCTTGCTGTCTACAAGCAAATCATCCTCCCTGTGATCGAATATGGCATGCCGGTCTGGAGAGCTGCGCTAAAACCCACCACCTCAAACTTCAACGGGTCCAAAACAAATTCCTGAGGATGATCCTCAACACCCTCCCAGGACAAGAACATCCGAGGTCCACCGTCTGGCCGGAATAAAAACCTTACATGAACGCTTTGGTGAGTGTAAAGAAAAGTTTAGGTCCGTTGCTTGCATTCGGATCAGGCCCAATTAGGGCCTAGTTCCAATCTAGGTTATCAAATTTTTTTATTGTAAATATAGTGTACATAGTAGTTAGGTTATCAAATTTTAAAAACACACCAGCGCCTCCTAAGGCCTCATGATACATTATATTTAAAATTAATAAAGATAATAATAATAATAATAACAATAATTGAAATTGAAGTTGAGTGGCCGCTGTCAGATCACTGTGCTACTATAAAAATGATTGTAGAACAAAACATGTTTTAAAATAAAGAAGAATTTTACTACGTTACTACGAACAGATTTGAATAGTTGGCGTATGTGGAAACGCACCGACCAGGGCTACACTACTTTAACGTAGTGCCCATCCTGGGACCAGGACCACAGGAGTAGGTCCAAGTAGCAGCGGAATTCCGGAGACATTGGTAGACAGAGTAAGGTGGCACCGCCCCTGCTGATCGAAATGTCACTGAGGAAGCAGATTCTCGTGACAATTCGAGAAAGCACTGGTTTGGTACTTGAATTGTCGTTCGAGGTGACAGTATCTGCCCGATGGCGAGTAGCGGTGGCAATCTATTCTGTCAATCGGAACTAAGTTCCGGTCACACTCAGGAAATGAGAATAAATGTTGCAAATTGCAAGAAGACATTTGACATATGAACTTGGCTGAAAAATATTGCCTACAGGAGCTAGATAAAACTGAAATTAAAAGAAAAATGCTCTTCGAAAAAAAATGTGCTACCCCCTTCAATTCTTACTGCTTTAATATTCTATTTTCTATATCTATATATCTATATTCTATATTCTATATCTATATATATATATAAAAACCAATCTATGTATGTATGTTCGCTAACTACTGAACCACTTAACCGATTTCAACTAAATTTGGTAATACATTCTACATCCTCAAAGGAAGTGAACAAAGGGTGGGATGGTCATTTGAATATGGGGAGGGATGGTGGGAGAAGTTTTGTTCAAAAACGAACAATTCTGTGTATCTTCAACCCCAGCACCGATTTAATCCAAATTTTGTAAAATATGTTCACTACGAGGAGGCGATCATGGAAGGGATTTGGGAAAATGGGAGGAGTCTGGAGGAGGGTTTTGTTCAGAAAAACGGGCAATTCAAAGTAAATTATGAACCCCTGTAACGATTTCAAACCAAATTTGTACAAACATTCTATATCATAAGGAAAGGATAACAAAGGGGTTGATGGTCATTGGAAAAAGGGAGGGTATAGGGAAGGATTGTCTTAGAAAACGTGCAACCAGTGTAACCCCAATCCGCAGGATCTGATTTAAATCAAATTTTGTCACACATATTCACTAGAGGAGCCGATCGTATGGCGGGTAATTTGGACAAAGGGAGAGGGTCTAGAGGAGGGTATTGTTCAAAACGTTAGTTGTAACTTCTGAACCCCAACTGATTTCAACTAAAATTGGTCACACACACTAAGATTTTTTTTCGAGCTCGGCAAATGAGGCACCGTGTATCCTGCAAATTTCAGAACTGACTTCGGCAGAAAATTTATTACTTGATTTTTGGCAAAAATATTTACCATATCTCAGTAACTGAAACGTCATCCTTACTGGAGATCTCGGCAAAATCTGGGTTTAAAAACTCGGCGGTGCTCCACTCGGGAAAATAAACAAAAAATGCTGAGATCTCGGCGAAAAAATAAGTTTGCACATTCTCATCCTAAGGAGATAGAAAAGGGGGTGAAATGGTCATTGAGAAAAAGAGGAGGGTAAGGGGAAAGAGATTGTCTTTAAGAGTGTAACCGTTCGCAAATCGTCTGAGGGAATTATTTAAACTTTGCGGGCTTTAGCGCCACTCGCGTAGAGAGACCACCACGTCTGTTGACTTGCCCGACTATTTTGGAGACAATTCTCAGGGAAACTCGAACGGTTGGCATGAATTTTCAAATCACCCGCTGTTACCTGGAAAACCACCCTAAAATCCCTTGCCCTGATTACCCTTGTAATCACTTAAGCTTCGCTCAACAATAAACGCAAAATCAAAAGAGGAATCAGTCTGAGATGCAATCTACTAACGAAATAACGGAACGTAAAAGAGAACAGCAGGTTCTCACGGAACTGCCGAAACAAAATCAATTGACTCTCAGAGCTTCAAATTCAAATAAATTTATTCAGAGACTTCATTCGGGTTGACGGGTTTTGTACTAGCTAGGGGAAACTAATTCATGGCCATGATTATCAAGTTTCCACGTACCTGCGCAGGATTTGGGTGCGATGACGGGCTGGCGGGTGCCGAAGATCGAGGGCTTCCAGGGTGCCGAAGACGATGTTTTCGGCGACGCTGAAGACGAAGGTTTTCCGGCGGTGTGCCCAAGACGGAGGTTCTTCCGGCGGTGTGCCGAAGACGAAGGTTCTTCCGGCGGTGTGCCGAAGACGAAGGTTCTTCCGGCGGTGTGCCGAAGACGAAGGTTCTTCCGGCGGTGTGCCAAAGACGACGGTTCTTTCCGGCGGTGCTGGTGGACGCAGTTGTCGCATGGCGTCGTGGTACCAGCGGCTGGCCAGGCGTTCGAAGCTCATAACGATGGCGGCTTGAGCTTAGTCAAAATGGCCGAAACAGCGTGCGGAGGGAGTGGCGGCTGACGGAAGGCCTTCCGATTTGAAACCGTCGAGAGCGTCCGAATGACCGTTCCTCAAACTAGTAGCCCACTTTCCCTTACGACCGGCTTCACGTACCTTCCGATTCACCGGCGAGGACTAAAAGAAAGCTACAATTCTCGGTCTGGGTCGGTTCAGCGTACGATAATTGGACGTACGGGAACCGCGCTTCCGACACTGATCCACCGGGGGTTAGTAAGCGAAATGTGGTCTTATCGACAGTTTTAGAGCGACTTCACCGGTGAGTTTCGCTCGACAACTAAACGAACTTCACCTCCTCCGTTGACTCTCATACTGGCGCGGCCTTAGCGGACACACAGCTCAGCTTACGCACGCGACCCACAGCAAAAATGACGGAACCCCCAATTCGACTTCGCTGGCGTTACAATAATCCAGCCCGTCACATGTGCGCCTACGCGCTGGAAGTCCAACGCGAATGGCAAACGTTAGTCGTAGTGCAATACAAGTCTGGAATTAAAATTACCTTTTTGTCTCTAATTGCGTTCCGCAAATGGAGAGAATCGCAAAATGAGCACTGACCGAAATAGGCAGCTGCCATCTGGAGCAATACGTAACCGAACGAAGCACTGAT